>NW_024082962.1:0-59025 GCF_003009895.1 Hyaena hyaena | reverse complement strand
TTCGAGCCCTGCATCAGGCTCTGTGCTGACCGCTCAGAGCCTGAAGCCTGCTTCGGATTCTGTGTTTCCCTCTCTCTCTCTGCCCCTCCTCCTCTCACGTTCTGTCTCTGTCTCTCAAAATGAAATAAACATTAAAAAAAAAAAGAGCATCCCTAGTGATTTTGATATAGGTAGTTTCCGGTCTGTCCTTTGGGGGAGCAAAACAAATTCTGCTAGAAAATGTTTAACTCTTGTTTGTCATGATGCCTATATCCCAGATGATGCTGTAAGTATAATTAGGGTGCCTCCAAATATACTTATGGTGCCTGTAAATGAGGGTGTCAGAGTTGCAGGTAGATGATTCCCCGAGCCTTATAACTGAGGAAAGCATCCAAATTCACGTCAGACACTTTTGTCCATAAAATAGAATTATTTAGAAAACTTTTAATGGTACATTTTATTTGCATGGTGCCATCAGAGACAAATCATATGGTAAGTGTTAAAAGAAATATGCCATTGAGGTTGAGTCATTTACTGGCTTGATTGCTCGCAGCCCTGAAGAACTGTGAGTATCCTTCCTGCCCTGATGGCTATGGCCCCCTGGGGCTGGCTGGGGTTCTTGGTGTCAACAGCCCTCTGGGTGCAGAGGCTTGGGTCCTGTTGCTTGACTCCCTGCCATGTGCTCTGTCCTACAGGCCGTCGGTGAGCCGCCCCTCTTCCTAGCAGCCTCCATCTTCTTCGCCATCCAGGATGCCATCCATGCAGCTCGAGCTGGGAACACGGATTATAAGATGAAGAAGCATTTCCGGCTAGACAGCCCTGCCACCCCAGAGAAGATCCGCAATGCCTGTGTGGACAAGTTCACCACGCTGGTATGAGGCCCTTGGATGCCCACTCAGTAGTGGGGGGGGGGGGTACAGAAGGAGAGTGGGGTGCTAGGTTCTCTTTCCGCTGGGCAGCCTTGGGTCCATGCTACCTTCATTATGTTGTTGAGGCACTCCCTTGAACTTGCTGGAAAACAGCAAAAATTGAAGTTTGTTAGCTGAGCTTCCTTAGAGGAAAGAGCTCCCTTTGGTGTACAGCTATCACTCACAGATTTAAGTTTTTTTTTCCTTGAAGATGAGGGTTATGGGTAAAAGTCCAGAAGAGCCTCGTCTTTTAGTGTCCATCACTGGCACTTTGGAGACCCTTCTTCGTGAAAGCCACTGTGTGAGTGCTGTGGAGACGGAGATGAAAAGGAGGGTTAGTGAATGAATTAGCTGCACCACGTTTGTTCTGTGATTGCCACGTGCCATGCTGATACTGGCACACATGGATGCCCATGAAAACTTTGCAGTCTTTTAGGAAACCAGCTAATTGTATTATGTGGTGACTGGTTACTCCCTTAGCGTATGTAGCAGCATGTAGCAGGAATTCTGTGGTCATTGGACCATGGGAAGTGTCTCTGTGATACCTGTAGTGGACAATGTCTGGCCAAAGAAGACCATGCAGGGACATTGCTTCCACTGTCACCTCTGAGCTGTGCCGAAGCAGGCTCAGCACACATAGGATTCCAACTGCCTTTGCAGCAGCAGGCTGTGTTGAGTTAGCAGGACTAGATTCTTCCTGATAACCCAAGTTGGACTTCCTCCTGGGTGTTTGATAGAAGATTTGATATGCCTTTTGGGTTTCGAGTGGAATGGGTATTCATGGACTGAAGATGTTCCAGGAATGGAGAAGTTACAGGAGAGCCTTCAGAGCAGGCAAATCTGTCTTTTCAGGCCTTAGCACCAAGGGTGAGGGAGACAGAGAGGTCCTGAGGGAGGCCATTCTCATCTGCCAGTAGCTTTAGCTATGGGGTAAGACAACCAGACCATGTGAGGAGCTTCTAGGCACGAGGATGCCCACAGCTCTGCAGCAACCTTTCCGCAGCCCAGAACCTTCTCACCATGGCCACGTACTGACAGTTGCCCACACCCCCTTCCCTGGGAGATGAGGTGCTGATGACTCCCAATAAGCTTACACAGGTGGCCAAGTTCTCTCCTTGAAGATAATCTGACGCAGAACTCATTGATTTAATGAGCCCCTCTGGGTCCTCAGACCTAAAGCAATTGTTGTGATCCAAGTCCCTTTGCTCTGTTACAACACACCACTGAGTTAAGTCCCTGCAGTGGGTTTGCATGAGTAACTGATTCTATGAATCAGTCATAATTCTAAGGACTGTATGTACCACGTGTGAAGGGGCCCCTTCTGTATTTGGTCGGTCCTGTCCCTTTGGAGCCTACTAGAGTGCCTCCCACATGGAGAGTGCTTAGCAAAAGTAAATGAATGACTAGGCAATTAGGGGGTCCTGTGCCAGGGGCCCTTCAAACCGCTGAGACTGAAGAGGGGTGTTTGGTCTTGGAATGGTGGCCGGCAGTGGTGGGAGGTGGCATGTGCATTGGAGTGGGCAACATGTCCTCTGCTATGGGAAGACCCCAGTGATGAGTTTTCTATTGTTGCTTCCTAGTGCATCACTGGCCCTGCAGAAAACTGCAAACCCTGGTCTGTGAGGGTCTGAAGAGACAGCCCCTGGAAGAGTCTGCTGATGCTATGCTGGATCATCCGTGGAGTGTGAAACATGTCTGCAGATCAGGTTCTATACATAACACGACAACATTGTGATTCATCAGGATGGTGTCTGGAGGAACGCGGATGCATTGGAAGATTCTGTGTTGTTTTCATGGGAAGATTTTGATCAAAAATATGATTTGTAAGCACAATGATAAGCATATTCAGAACTTTTAGGGCCATGTGGCTAATATGCAATTAGATTTTATGTCTGCTTTAATCATGTATGTATAATAGGTGTATGTGCTCTGTCCTATCACAGGACAGGCTGTATAAGCTCAGGTGCTGACAGTACCTTCCTTCAAAGAGGATGCCCCAAACCTCCAGAGGCTTCCAATCTCAATCAGAAAGGCTTTCCTTCAAACCAATGAACATCATATTATAACCACAGACACATAGTCAAATTTGCAATGGGACAGTGGGGCGAGATTCAAACCTCTAACCACCTTTGGGTCATTGAAGAGAATAAACAATGACACTAATTCAAGGTTGATCTAATCTTAGTAAGTGGCAGAAAGGAAATTTTTCTACACCATCAAAAGCCAACCAACCCAGTTATTGAGCACCTACAATGTGCTAGTTTTCTTTCTCTTCCTGTTTGTACAAAAAAAGAAATCAGATTTAAAAATCTTCATTTGAGGGGCTCCTAGTGGCTCAGTTGGTTAAGTATTCAATTCTTGATTTTGGCTGAGGTCATGATCTCACAGTTCCTGAGATCAAGCCCTATGTCAGGCTCTGTGCTGACAGTACACACATTGATTGGGATCCTCTCTCTCTGCATCTCCCGTGCAAGGATTCTCTCTCTTTCTCTCTCAAAATAAACTTTATAGAAAATTAAATATCTTCATTCAAAGCCAGAGTAATTTCCATTTAGAAATCAGGCTCCCAAAATCAAGGTCAGCCAGAAGAATCACAGTCAAGGAGCCTGGGTTCTCATTCCAGCAGTGACTCTATCTGTGTGACCTCAGTCTGTCACTTTTCTGTGCTTTATTTTACTGTAGAGTGAAAGAACTGAACTGGACTAATCTCCACTGCCTTCTCCTGCTCTGAAACTATAAATATATGACCTAAAAATTCCAGTTATATAAGGGATTTGCAGCTATCGGATGTGGCTCCAGCACAGTGATGTGATATCTGGGCTTAATGAACTCTCCTTATATTCTCCCAAGTTCCTGAGGTTGGTAAAGAGACAAGGAGAGGAGCAAACATCTCTCTAGTTGCTCCAACAGGTGATTTCATCGCTGTATGGTGCTGGGTGAAGATGTGACATTGTCATGTACCTTCACTGCTTCAAACACCCAACCTTCTCCCAGGTGGGCCCATGGCTGGGGCCAAGGAGGGAGAATAGTGTAAACCATGTAGTTGATCCCAGTGCTTATTGCCACTAATAAATGAAACAGTCAACTGGTTGGCATGTGAGAAATGCTTATGAATCATAATAATCTCACCAAATGCTAATATCTGTCATATCTTAGGCAGCCTTCATTTCTAGAGAGCACACTCACACATGTGCATGCACGCACACACACACTTCCTTACAAAATTCCTTTCCTCAGAATATTCTAGCTATGCCAGCCATGTTACAGCACAATTAAGAGTGAAGAACATTATACATTAAACTAATATTTACATGGAAATCCATGCAGGTTCATTTCGTTGACTATCTGGAGTGTTCTAGAACATTAGGATACTAGCCCAAGACTAAGAGGGGTCAGCTGTTATTAGTGAGGCTATAAGGGCTGAATAATGGCTGTGAATTCTCTCTGAGCTTGGGAACAGAGGCAAGGCAAAGTGGTTAAGAAAATCAAACAAGCAAGTCCTTTGTGCACTGTAAACCACTTATGCTGAGGTGTTGTCCTCAGACATCTGTCCTTGCCCCACTGTCCTAATCTGTAAACTGTCTGGAGTCTGGGAAGCAAGGGTGCTTGGTGTTCCTGGGATTGAGCAAGGGATGCAGCTGACAGTGCCTGCAGTATCCTATTGTGACCTGCAGAGGTCAGTGGAAGACTGGACATGACACCAAAGCCCCAGGGGCACCATCTGGGATTAGTTAGCAGGGAACTGACTGAGGATCTCAGAGTGGACCGAGTGTCTTCCGAGGTCCCTCCACGAGCTGGCCTTAAAGCTGACTTAGGGCTTCAGAATGGAAAAAACCTTCTCAAAAGAGCCTGTGGCAGTCTAGCTTTTGATGCTTTTGATGTGTGGCAGGTGGGGGGAAGGGGAAGGCAAGTCTTCTCTTCTGTGCATCTACAACTTGGCACATGCCACATTTTGTGCTTTACCTACAGGGTTTCCTTGAATCTTCCCAGGGGCCTTGAGAGGTATTCCCTGAATCTCTGAAGGAGAAGCCTCACCTGCAGCTACACAGAGGACTTTACAGTTGGGGGTGTTTAGTCCTGGAGAAACACTGCAGGCCGGACAGCCGGGCAGCCTGCTGTAGACTGGGAAGCCATCAGCCTGCGAGTGGAGTCGGGCTAAGCTGGCCCGCAGAGGCTGCCAGGACGCCCCTGAATGCTATCTATTCACCTGTAGGCGGTGTTGGGTTCTCATGTGGGCATGGCCAAGCTGCTGAACTGTTGTCCGAAGGCTGAGGGACGTCGTTCTACTCCAGAGGTGGGGTGGCTGGAAGGCCAGGATGGGGAGGACAGGATGGATGGAGATCACAGGAGGAACTCCGGGCAAAGGATGGGGACAGAAATAGTCCTAGCTCCTTGATTTATGACTGGGAACATCCCTGGGCCTTTGTTATTTTTATCTGCAGTTGAGAGGGGGCCTGGAAACCATTTGCTGCCTATTTTAGGTCCTGGGATAAGACTATTTGGAACATGCAGCTTCCTTGGCCCTCTGAGGCTTGACATCACCCTGTGGCTCCTGGGCCCCGGGGCCTGCCCTTTCATTTTGTCTCTATCCTGAATTGGAGGAGTACATGTTCCTAAGGCAGGAGACAGATCTTGTGACGATCTTGTGACCATCTTGTCACCTGGAACAAAGCAGCCCTTGGATGGACATGGAGCTATCAGCCTTTGCCCTTAAACTGGCCCAGCCTTGGTATGGAATGATTCCCCGACCAACTGAGCATCCTGGAGTGTGGGGACCATTGATTCAAGCTCTTTGTTTCCCACCTGAGAAACCTAAGCCCAGAGAGGGTAACCGACCTGAGTGATGTCCCTGGCCCTTTAGCCAGAAAAGCAGGCTTATGACAAGGGTGTCAGCTTCCTGGTCCAGACTCTTTAAATCGTACCTCTGCTCATCAGGTGAGCCTTCTCTTTTGCAGTTGGGTCAGATTGCCGGGGCATCTGATAGAAATCCAGTTATGCTGG
This sequence comes from Hyaena hyaena, assembly GCF_003009895.1. Classification (NCBI taxonomy): domain Eukaryota; kingdom Metazoa; phylum Chordata; class Mammalia; order Carnivora; family Hyaenidae; genus Hyaena; species Hyaena hyaena. The sequence goes on along the minus strand of NW_024082962.1, from coordinate 53,137 downwards.
TTGGGAAGAAGATATGGAAGGCTTGGGGCCCAAGACAAGTGCTGTGGCAAGGGGGCAGGAAGCTACAATGGGATTCTTTCTCAAGCCCCACTGACTGCAATACAACAGTAAGTGGGAAACATCCCCCTCATTCCAGAGTGAGATACTAAGTCACCTATGCAAGACTTGAAGAGGGGGTGTCTGGAAACTGGGCTACCTTTAGCTCATCACCTACTTCCAGGAAGTAAAGGGTTGAAATGGAATTTGAAAGATTGGAGAGAGAGGATTTCTCTGAAGATAGCAAGCTGTACATCCTCCCTGCCAAAGAGGAGAGAAGGGGGTGAGTGTGAGGGAGGGAGGGAGGGAGAGAGAGAGAGAGAGAGAATTACATGGGGGACTTTTCCTTAAACAGGCCATTGGAAGGGGAGATTCACGGGGACTACTCAAGGACCCAAACCATGACAGCTACTTGAGAAGCTGTAGTTGGGTGGGCCAGAAGCAGCAGAACAGCCACGGGAAGGGAGTGTCAGTGAGCCACACATTCTCCAGTGTTAAGGCAAGGATACCAGTGTGACCACCCTGGAAGTCACCCAGGAGGACTGCCTGGTCAGGCAATGTATCCCGACAGAGGATGGGATAATCTTTGTCCTGGGTTCAAAATGGCCCCAGGTGAGCTCTCTGCAGTGTGGCCCATGGGAAATATTCACACACCCTGGAGGGCCCACTGCCTTTCCCCGCTTCCCACCTAGGCTAGACCATGTACTGCCCTGGGGCAGTGGGGGGCTGCATGCCTGGGTCCACGCTGGGTTATGGAGGACTGAGCCTAACACATGCGGCCAGCCCCTCGGCTTCTCCCTCTTCTCTCTTGGGTGAGTCGCTGAGCTTCTCTGACCCCCCCCCCCCATTATCTCATACATGAAACTGGCACCTGCTCTGAGGCTGGGCTGTTGTGTGGAGTGAAGGGGAAGCAGGTGAGAAAGCACCTGGAGGGGTGCAGAGCTGTGTTTTCCGGGCCTCGACCTTTCCATTGAGGTGGCAGCCCGCTGGGGGAACACGAGTGAGCTTTCCAAAACACGGGTGCGAGGGGGGATGCAAGGAGTCAAACTCCTGACCATGACGAGGAATGGGGTGAGGGGAACCGGCAGCACGCAGTGGCTGTGGACTTAGGCCAAGTATTATATTAAGGTACAAATAATATGTCATTATATTGTGGCACAAATGACAAAAATAATTGATTAGCATGACTCAGCCTCTCACACAAATGTGATTTTCCTGGCGCAGTGGCCTAGGGAGAAGGCTGGCTCTCAGCTCCCCAGGACTCACTAAGTGCTGTGGATGAGAGTGAGGGAGGAGCACATCGGCACCTTGCAGGCTGTTATCAAAAGGCCACAAGGAGGGGTCACTTTTGTCACCTCTGCCCTTAGATCTTATCTGGTAATGACAAACCGACATGGCAATTTGCAAGGCACTTTACCTTTGATTAGTTAGTGGAACTCTTGAAGTAAACCTACAAGGTGTGTATTACAATGATACCCATTTTACAGCTGAGGAAGCACAGGCTCAGGGGAAGAAGGTGGTTGTGCGGCCAAGAGCACCAGCTGTGACAGTCACGGCTATGTTCCCATCGTGGGTCTCCCACGCAGCTGCTGTGTCATCTTCAGCAAATTGCTTACCTCTTTGCACACTTGTACTTTCCCATCTACTCTGGGGACAGCCTTCCTCCCCAGCCCTCACTCCCACCCTGTCCCCAGGGGCTGGGAGTGCCACCTCCCTCGGAGATGTGGCTGTGGCCCAGTCGGTGGTAATTGGTGGACTTGAGCTGATGCGGACACTGGCTTGCAGGGAGCTCAGCCCTCATTTCTTTAAATCTCACAGATTCTCTCCTTGCTCAGGACACATGCCCTGTGCTTCTTAATGGCCAGGCGCGGGGCTGAGCCCGGGCTTGTAGTGCAAAGAACATGGGCTGCAAATGATTCCTCTTCTCTTCTCGGGCAGCACCTGAGCTCTCTTCCCTTGGGCAAATTACCTTCTGAGCCTCAGTTTCCCCACCGAGAAAAAGAAGGTAGTAGAGACGGACTGTCAGTGTTTGTGCCACTCAACGAGACCACACTAGGGAAGCACCCAACATGGCAGTTGGCCCCACTGGGGGCTCCATCAACGTCAACCCCTTGCTGTGGCAAGATGTTCCCAGCCTCTGTACAAAGTGCTGTAAGTTTAGTGGCAACGTGTTCATGCTGTGCACTTGTACTAGACACCGTTGGAAATCCTCTTCACTGGGCTGTGACTTACCACTGCCTCCAGTGCTGGCTGCTGATGGCTCATATCTGCTGCCTGTTATCTGGAGAATGGCCCTCAGCTGAAGCAGAAGCTACCTCACCTGGGGGGGGGGGTCCCACCCCTTAGGTGGCCCTCAGCCCCTAGGGCAGCTCACAGGCTGTGGCTGACTGTCACCAGGCACAGACGCATGGACTCTTGCCGCAAGGTACGTCCACCTACCCTGGTCATGTGGTTCCTGTGCAGACTGTCTAAGGGGCAAGGCTGAAACGAGACACCTGTGGAGCCCGCATCTTCGCTTATAATCTTTCCCTGCCCAACTCGTTCTCTGTTCTCTGTCCTGCGAGCAGCTCTCCCTCCCCCCAAAATCACTGCATTCAATCTCTTCTAAGTCTTTGCTTCCTGCAAACCCACCCTATGAGCGGCCATAGGCTGTTTTCCACTTGCATCATTTAAAAACACACCATATTCTCGCAGCCATGCCTTCTGGGCGTTGTGTGGCTGGGGATCTGTAATCTCTCGCTATGTAATGAGTGGCTGGGAACTCCCAACTTACTGGGAGCTCAGAGTCAGTCTAATGAGATCAAGTGTGTGAGCTTGGTTGATCTTGACAGTACCTTGAATCTCTCCTAAGTCTCAATCGTTACCCAGGGCCAATTGCCCCCTTCTCACAAAAATGTCCCCTGGTAAAAGCATCATCGGCTTCCTCTGCTCTTCCATGGAATCCTCCTCTTTGCCAAAGACAGCAGGTGAGTCCCACACAAAAGTGACCAGAGCTGTCTGCTTTGTCACCGTTGGCTCCTCCTATGTTCACATCCACTGGGCTCTGAGAAGAGTCCATGCTGCTCACACGGTATACCTAAAGCAAAATGTGGACAACCCCAAGGGGCCTAGCCCAGTGGTCCTCACGTGGGGGTGATTTGTCCTTCAAGGGATATTTGGCAATGTCAGTACACCTCTTTTGTTGCCATAACTGGGGAGAGGGTGATGGCTTCTGGCATCTGGTGGATAGAGTCCAAGGATGCCACCACACACCCTTCAATGCACAGGGCAGCCCCCTGAACTGAAGAATTGTTTAGTGCTCCCTCTCCCCCACAACATGTCAACATTGCTGAGGTTAAGACCCCTGGTCCTTCCGACTACCTTGATGTCAGGGAGGTGACCAAGGACTCCAGAGGTGGCAATGGCAGAATTAAAACCCAACTTGTTCTTTCTACTGACCTCGCTGTCGTTCTCTTTCCCTCTCTTTTAATGTCTATTTATTTTTGAGACAGAGCAGGAGACAGAATGCAAGCAGGGGAGGTGCAGAGAGATGGAGAGAGAGAGTCCAAAGCAGGCTCCAGCTGTCAGCACAGAGCCCGACATGGGGCTCGAATTCGCAAACCATGAGATCATGACCTGAGCTGAAGTCAGACGCTTAACAACTGAGCCACTCAGGCGCTTCCGACCTTGCTGTCTCTTTATGCTAAGTTTTAGTCCCATGTAGCAAGTGTGTGACAACAATCTCCTTGCAGAATGGAAAACTCTTAATGCAAGAACAAACCAAGAAGTGTTTTTTTATTTTTTAAGAGGGGAGGGGCAGAGGGAGAGGATCTTTTTTTTTTTTAATTTTTTAATGTTTTATTTATTTCTGAGAGAGAGAGAGAGGAGACAATATGAATAGGTGAGAGTCAGAGAGAGAGGGAGACACAGAATCTGAAACAGGCTCCAAGCACTTAGCTAGCTGTCAGCACAAAGCCTGACGTGGGGCTTGAACCCACGAACTGCGGGATCATGACCTGATCTGAAGTCGGACGCTCAAACAACTGAGCCACCCAGGTGCCCCATGGAAGAGAATCTTAAGCAGGCTTCATGCCCAGTGCAGAGCCTGACGCGGGGCTCAATCCCATGACTGTGAGATCATGACCTGAGCTGAAATCAAGAGTCAGACTCCTACCCGACTGAGCCACCCAGGTGCCTCAAGAAGTTCTTATTTCTGAACAGACACTTGAAAGATATCCACTAAGCATCAGAAATTACCCTCCATGCAATATATTACATGAATTATGAAGATGTCCAATTTTAATATTTGCTTCTAGTCCTTTATGCAGACCCACAGAATTATTTACTTTGTACTACAGTTTCTTAACAACACTTCTATATATTGACCCTATTATACCCAGAAGGGGAGTGTCTGATCTATTAATCAAGTTTCAAGTGTTATATTTTATAACCAGGTACATTGTGAATTTGTTTGCTTCCCTATTCAGGGTCTATTTTTTCCTTTGAGAACTTTTTTCTTAAAAAAAGTTAATTATAGCATATATCAACTATAAGTAACATGGAGAAAAGTCAAAGACACAGAGATACTTCCCACCCAGTTCTAAAAATGTTTGTTTTCCATGTTTAAAAATTAATGCTGGAAGTATAGTGAACCCTCAGGCCTTCCTTTTTGCCTTGACGTAATCAGTATACTAAGGCTGGTGTCTATCTGCTCCACTCATAGTTCTATATTTTTACTATATATATATATATATATATTTTACTACACACACACAAAAATACACATGTATATATCCATAGGTAATGCACAGTATTTGTGCATGAGTGTGTTTTAAAATTCATACCCATCCACCAATAGAATAGCTAACATTTAAAAGATGACAAACTCATGGGGCACCCCTGGGTGGCTCAGTCCGTTAAGCATCCGACTTCGGCTCAGGTTGCGATCTGATGGTTGGTGAGTTCAAGCCCTGCATCAGACTCTGTGCTGACAGCTTGGAACCTTGAGCCTGCTTCAGATTCTGTGTCTCACCCTCTGACTGCCCCTCCCCTGCTCATGCTTTGTCTCTCTTTCTATCTCTCTGTCTCTTGCTTAAATTTTAAACATAAAAAAATGTTTCAGTCATAAAACACTGAAAAACCCAATTGTAAACAATATTCCAAGTAGCCAGAACTCTCACTTAATGTTAGGGAAGTAAACAGGTAAAAGCAATTTGGAGAACTATTTGGAAGTCTCTATTGAAGTGGAAAGCATGTGTACTCTCTGACCCCATAGCTGAGCACATGCACCAAAAGAAAAGTCCAAGATCAATCACAGACACACTGCTTAATCCCCTCCCCACAGAAAAAATCCCAAAGGCGGATCACTCATAAAGTCCATAAATTAATTGTGGCATATTCATGCAATAGTACCCAAGCACAGGAAAGAGGGAATACCTTGTAGCTCCATGTTTCAGTAAGGATGCGGCTCACAAAAATAATATGGAATTAAAGAGTCCAGAACAATGTAAGTACAAACTTTTTGTGTGTCTGGCCCAATGTATATAAACTCAAACTGGCAAAACCAACCTACAGGGCTTGGGGTTGCAGTGATAGTTACCTTTGGAGGTGGATGGTAACTGGAGGTGCATGAGGGGGTCTTATGGGATGCTTGGTGATGTTCTAGTTCTTAGTCTGGGTGCTGGTGACAAGGACCTGTCATTTTGTGAAATTCATTGATCTGTGCCTTATGGTTTGTACATTTTTATGTATGTATATATAAAAAAACTTTATATATATATAATTTCTTAAAGAAAAAAGTTTCCTTTGAAAAACACTACATGCATGACATCATATGGTGATAGCCTTCTCCAACTGGAGTTTCCATTCAACATTACCCTTTTGATATTGTATGCATCTTGGGGCATTTGATCTAATTCTATCGCTTATCAGTTACATTGTATTTTCTAATATGTATTTGTTGAAACGTATTTTTTCATCCCTCTGCTAATGGATGTTTATACTATTTCCAATCCTTCATTATTACAAACAACATGTGGGGAACATCCTTAAATATACCATGTGGTGGATCTCTATGGACCATTTTCTCTCTCTCATTTTCTTAATTGTCTTCCATTGGCTTCAAGCTTTTCCTTTCCTTCCTTCCTTGTTCTCTCTGCTAGTTTGGCAATTCTATATTTTATTTCTCCTCTTTTAAAGGTAATTGTGACATCACAACATTTTTTAAATGTTTATTTATTTCTGAGACTGAGAAACAGAGCACGAGCAGGGGAGACGCAGAGAGAGGGAGACACAGAATCGGAAGCAGGTTCCAGGCTCCGAGCTGTCAGTACAGAGCCTAACACAGGGCTTGAACCCACAGACTGGGGAGATCATGACCTGATCCAAAGTCGGGTGCTTAACCGACTGAGCCTCCCAGACACTCAGATAATTGTGACATTTTTAACCTGCCCACTGTCTTTAAAATGTGAACATTTATTTACTTTTCATATGCTGTCACCACACAGGGAAGAACCTTGGAATGCATTCTCTGGGATCTTTGTCCCCCACCATGCATTACTGAGGGCTGCTGTTTCCCCTGGTTGGAACAGTCTTCGGCGGTATTACTCCTGAACAATCCAATATTTAGTTGTACTCATGTTTACCTTTGTTTTTCTCCTCCCTGGTTTTATAGCCCACTCCTTCCTTCTGCGTTCAATTTCCTTCTTTCAGAAACACATCCTTTAGCAGTTTTTCAATCAGACTTTATAAATGGTCAACTCAGTCTGTTGTAAAAAATGTCTTTATTTTTGTCCTCCTCAAATAATGGTTTTGCTGGGCGCTGCATTGTAGGTGGCCATGGTTTCTCCCAATCCTTGGACCATGTTTTTCTGATGTCTGCCTAATGGTCTTTCCTTTGCAGGTAAAATATCTTCTCTCTCACTAGCTGCTTTTCTTCTGTTAAGATGTTTTTATTTTAAGGTGTTCCATTATCTAGGTGCAGTGAAACTTTTTATTTATTTTAAAAAATATTTATTTATTCTTGGGGGGGAGCAGAGAGAGAGAGAGAAAGAGAGAGAATCCCAAGCAGGCTCTGATGTTAGCGCTGAGCCCAATGCAGTGCTCAAACTCACAAACTCCAGATCATGATCTGAGCCAAAGTCAGAAGGTTAACCCACTGAGCCACCCAGGTGTCCTGGTATGGAGAGACTTTTAACTCATTATGCTTGGGATTCGGGTTCTTCATTCCTACGTCGACATCAAAGGATGTTGGTGGGAGTCTACTCTACACAGTCACTCAGAGACCAAGGATAACACAGCCTCTCCCCCCGCCCCCCATCTAGTAGTTGCACCAAGCTCTTTTTGGAACTCTTGCTCCTGACATTCTGACTTTGAGTTCCCTCTTCTTTTCTGGAATTTGGGGGTTTCCCTTTCTCTCTTTTGAGCTAAATAATTTTACATTCTCTAACATGTATATATCCATTTAAAGCAGCAGAAGAACTGCTAATTTAATTAATTCCTTTAATTAAAACTTCACATTGCCAGAAGTTGAATGTTTTAAGAAGTTATATTCTAAAACAGTTTCGATCCCAACTTTCAATCTTTTTTATTTTGTGTATGAATTTGCATCGCAGAGCCAACTGCCAGAGCCCTCAGATTTCCAGCATCCAAAAATTAGCATATCCTGCTTCTGCACATTCTGGCTTTTCTTAGGCTGTCAGTTTCCATCATCAGTCATCTATTCCTTTGTGTATTTGCAAATATTTCTGGGGTCCATTACCATAGCAATTCATTTTATTAAACAATAACCACCCATATAGAACATGGGACATCCTTCCAGCAAAAATATAACAGTAATTCCCTATGAGGTATGTGCTATGCCCTGGAAGGGAAATAAGGATGAGAAACCTCAGATACTGCCCCAAGTAGCACACAGTCTGGGAGGAGAAATATGACATATATGTAAATAACCTTTATATGGGTGGACCACAATAATGGCTGAAGAAACTCGGGAGCAGCAGAATGCTTTGAAGATTCAGAGGGGACCTTCATCTAGAAATGGAGAAACCAGAGAAGGCTTCATGGAAGTGGTGTTTGTACTGGTGGTCAAGGATGGTGTGTTAGCTTTTCCCCATTGCCCTAAGAAATTACAAGTTTAGTGCATGGACACAGCACCTTGTAGGGTGCAGCACGGGGCTATAGTGAGCAATACTGCACTGCCTATTTGAAAGCTGCTAAGAGAGTTATGGTCCCGCAGTTCTGTAGGTCAGAAGTACGAGGACAGTGTGGCTCTGCTGGGTCCTTTGCTTAGTTTCACAAGGTCAGAATCAAGGTGTTGGGAGGGCTGCTTCCTTTCTGGAGGTCCTGGGGATCAGTCTCACTCGAGTGGCTTAGTTCCTTGTGGTGGTAGGACCGGGGTCTCTGATCCCTGCCGGCTGACATCTGGGGACCTGTCTTTGCTCCTAGAAGCTACCACATTCTCCCCTGCTTCACATGTGGCCCTCTTTATTGTGGGAGGGGAGTCTCTCTCAGGCTTTGAATCTCTCTTCTTTAGCTACGTCTCTTCTGACCCCAGCTGGAGAAAGTTCTCTGCTCTGAAGGGCTCCCGTGATCATATTGGGCCCACCTGGAGAGTCTAGGCGACGCTCCCTATTTTCAGGTCCGCAACCTACATTGCTCCTGCAGGGTCCCCTTTGCCATGCAAGGTAACATGTTTACAGGGTCCTGGAATTCAGGCGAGGACTCCTTGGAGAGCCACCACTGGGTGCCTACCCTCGGTGGGGAGAAGTTATGCATGCCGGGCCATGCCAGAGGGTTCCTCGGTCAGAGGGAATGGAGAGGACACAAGGTGGAGGCAGGAGACCACGTGCAAGGAGAGTGAGAACAGCTGGCTTTTCTAGAGTATAAAACGGCCAGTTTCTTCCAAAGGGTGAGATCCATGTGAGAGCTCTTGGGGGGAGTCATACCCCCTGCAGGCCCGAGGAGTGATGTGCCATTGAGTCAAGGCTTCGGGTGAAAGTGCTGTGGTGGCATTTCTATGGTTCCGGTGCAGACTTCTTCCTCACGATTTAACCGTGTAAAAGCTGGGCGCTTTCAGTAAGTAACTTTTATGTATTATTACATATCCATTGCACAAAGTGCAGGCAAATCAGAAGAATGCAATGATCACCCATCACCCACACACTCAGAACTGTTAATGCTCTGTGAGATGTTAATGTTTTGTGAGATTCCTTTAAATGTTGGCAACGCACGACTCAGCTTTCCATGCCTATTACTATCCTCTCTGGATGTTATTTTTAATGGCTGTGGTTTTCTATTATATGGATGCCACAATGGTTTATGTAATGAGTTCCCCATGTTGACATTTGGCTCCGTCCCAAGTTGTTTTCATAATATAAACAACGCTGAGATGAACACAACAAGGGTTGTTTTTACCGGCATGTTGAACAGGCTGTCATCTGTCCCTCAGTGGGACTGCAGAGGGGGGGCCTGGACACAGTCCCAGCTGTAGGGTGCATGGCTCTTTGCCCAATTTCTTCAGCTGTGCCCAGTTGTGTGGTTTGTGGTTAACTTGACCCAGCTGCACCCCGGGGCTTTGCAAGGGACCCTGGAGCTTCAGCATGAGGAGGGGCCCCAGAGCAGGGGAGGAGGGCTGCGGAGGATGGTGTGAGCTCAGTTGGGCATGAGCCTCATGGGTGCGGGGGCCTGGGCAGGCCCTGTGTCCTGGTGAGGGGGGGCCCCCAAGGAGACACAGCTGAGTTTCCCAGGATGTCTCTGGGAAGTTGTTTCCTTTGGAAGGAAAGGGAAGAAAACAGGTAAGGCGTGTTGCTTTAACAGGCTGAAGGCAAGATGAAGGAGTCATGGCTGCAGGCTGTAACTAGACAGTGGCAATATTTGTGCTTCCTTGGCTTCGTCCATCTCCTGCTACTCTGTTTTCTCCTCCCACTGCCTGAACAGAATGGAAGGTCTGAATAGGAGAGAGCACACGGATCTTCCTGGGGCCATGGAAACATTCTGTTAAATGGGGTGTGCGTTCTGCATCAATGAAAACTCATGGGATGGTGCACTTAAGAGCTATGTATTTCACCGCCTACAAGTGATCCTCAATATTTAACAGAAAAATTAAGAGTCCTGCATTTGCAAACCAGCAGGACCTTGGGATTTTTGTGCAAGTTAACATAAATGGGATAAGGTGCAGTAGACACAGGAAGGCGGGCCCAGGAGAGGCTGTCCAGGTGCTGACCTCCTCAGGATGCAAGTGAGGGGATCCCTGGTGACAGGCTCAGTGTAGTGAGTCTGACCCTCAGCCCTGGTCTACAAGAAGGAGACTTAGCCTGCCTTGTAGGCTGGGGCTGTGGTGTGGGCTTAAGAGCCTGTAGAAGACAGCCCAGCATGGTGTCTGACAAGGGATAGGGAGTGAACATATGGGAACCATTCCTAAAACTTCCCAGGGATATCAGGCTGCTGTGCTGTGTGATTTCCTATGCAGGGTGGGGAAGAGTCCAGGACCCCCCTGGGAAGAGGGGAGAAAAGGTAGACCTGGGGATGCTTCTAACTGCTATTTCTGAGTGCCAGAAACCCCCTGGCCCCCATCCAGGACAGTTAACGTTGCCTTGCTGGGGTGGGGGAGGGGCCCCAGGACAAGTGGCAAGTAGGGAAAGACTGTAAGGGGACACGGCAGTTCTGACTGGAGGAGGTAGCACAGAGTGCAAAGCCAGTAAAAAGTTGCCACATAGCTGTGTATGGCACAGTGCAGTCAGATGCCTCTGTCTGCTGCCAGCCCACCCCACCCTTTGTACTGCTGTGTGGAAAATAAACCTGACTACAAGAATATAATATTAATCCAAAGTAAATTTTGGGGAGATTATAGAAATACACATCTCCTTTAGCTTTAAGATTATTCATATTTGAACAGTCAGCTGCATGTCTTAGAGTCTAGTTCCTGAGAACGTATGTATAGACTATGCTTGTGTTGACACCAATCTGCATCCCTGAATCCTCTAGCACTCATCATGCACCACATAATAAACTAAATCACCTATGATGAACCAACCATAAGTTATTACCAAAGACCAAAAAGAGCGGCATTTTGAAATCATGACCAACTTAAGACCACAGTCCTCTAATTAGAGCGAGTCCTTATAAACTTAGTGGGGACTTGGGGTGACTTTTTTGGACACGTGCCTCATGGAATCCACAGGATGGCCTCGTTCTGCATCACTTTTTCCCAGGGAGAGAAGTGAGTTGGGGTCCACTTTAAAACTAAATAAATTTTATCAAAAAGTTTAAAAAAATATATTTTTTTAATGTTTATTTATTTTTGAGAGACAGAAAGAGACAGAGTGCAAGTCGGGGAGGAGCAGAGAGAGAAGGAGACACAGAATTCAAAGCAGGCTCTAGGCTCTGAGCTGTCAGCACAGAGCCAAACTCAAGACTCAAACTCCCAGACCACGAGATCATGACCTGATCCAAAGTAAGCACTCAACTGACTGAGCCACCCAGGCGCCCCTATTAAATTTTTTTTCATGTTTATTTATTTTTTAGAGAGAGACACACACACTGCAGTTAGCAGGGGAGGAGAAGAGAGAGAGGGAGACACAGAATCTGAAGCTGGCTCCAGGCTCCAAGATGTTGGCACAGACCCTCACAGAGGGGTTAAACTCACAAGCCAGGAGATCATGACCTGAGCAGAAGTTGGATGCTCAACCAACTGAGCCACCCAGGCACCCTTAAAATTTAGTAAATTAATTTTTTTTTATTAGAGAGCACGAGAGCGAGAGCAAGAGATAGAGAGCGCGTGAGTGGTGGAGAGGGGCAGAAGGAGACAGAGAATCTCTAGGCTTAGCATGGAGCCTGCCTCAGGGCTCAATCCCACAACCCTGGGATCATGACCTGAGCTGAAATCAAGAGTCAGACAATCAACCAACTAAGCCACGCAGGTGACCCAAACCTTAGTAAATTTTTAGCATGAATTTACAAATCCCAAATAATAGTAATTCACTCGTTAGGTAGGTATATACTAAGTAATCTTTTGATGTAAAATGAAATTGTATACAAATGAAAGGGAGGCTCAGTGAGTGACTTATCAGAACCCTCCTAGCACTCCATGGGGCTACATATTTTATACTGCAAAGGCTTGGCCTTGAGTAATAGACTTGCCTCAGCTGGTTATTGAAAATGCAGCTTCTAGGGGCCTCCCTTGCAGAGATTGGAGGAGTTAAGAATGGGACCTAGGAATCTGCATTTTAAACAAGGACGTGAAGGGATGCTGATGTCAGGTGGTCCACAAATAGGAAAGGATTGAGAATGCCCTGGAAAAGAGTGGGTCACTCTCGGCCAGGTGTTGTGCATACCTGCTCTCCTGAGAATGTCTCCAACATGCCTGCTTGCCTTTATGAGTTTTGGGTGGATCGGGGGTCAGGCTGAGATGGGGAAGGCAGTGAGGAAGGGCTCAAAGAAGGTGGGCTCTTTATTTGGGAGGAATGTTGTGGTTGGTCAATGAGTGGTGACAGCTAAGAGAACTCAGGGCCTTTCAGTCAGAGTGGGCCTGAGGGATGAGAGACTTAGAAGTCAAGGCGGGAGAGGGAGAGAGAGACCACCATGGAGAAGGCTGGAAAGACCTAGGGGAAGTAGCAAAGGAAAAGTAATGCACACGGCACCAATTATCTACCTCATTCATGGCTCTGAGCTGGGAACTAGCGCACCCTCCCACGTGTGGGGAGATGGTTCTTGGCATGGTTAAACAATTGGTTAAAATAAGTATGGAGGTCAGGACTGCATTCCAGGCTCATATCTTGCTCTTTACCTAATGCTTCGTAAGGCAAATAAACGATTTGTGGCCACTCCAGCCAACATTTGTTCAGTATTTTATTCATGCACCCAGCATGATTGAGCTTCTCCTAAGTGTGAGGTGCTGAGACCAGGGCAGGGGATTGACTGGTAAATAAAGAAAACACTTTCTGAGACTGAGTTATCCATAACTATAACTTTGCAAATAGTTGCAAGAACTGAAAAGGAAAATTGCAGGCATTATAAGAAAGACACAGGGGCTCTTAATTTAGACTGGAGGGTCAGAGAAGGCCTCTGCAAGAATGTGATATTTGAGCTGAGATTTGAAAGATGGGTAGGAATTAGCCAAGCTCAAGAGTGGCGAAGAATGTTCCAGAACTGTACTGTCCTAAGGAACTTTCTGTGATGACAGGAATATTCCATATCTGTGCAATCCAACATGGCAGCCACAAGACACATGTGATGATTGAGCACTTGAAGTGTGTCTAGTGTGACTGAGGAACTGAATTTCTTTTTTTAAATGCTTTATTTTGATTTTTGAGAAAGAGCAAGTGAGCGCATGTGGGTGCGCATGCACTAGTGAGGGAGGGGCAGAGAGGGAGGGAGACAGAGGATCCAAAGCAGGCTCTGTGCTGACAGCAGCAAGCCTGATGTGAGCCCGAGCCGAAGTCGGATGCTTAACTAATTGAACCACCCAGGCACCCTAAGGAACTGAATTTCTAATGGTTTTTAATTTCAATTGATTTGAATATACATATGTAAAGAGACACATGCATCCAGTGGCCATTGTATTGGACAACACATATCTAGAACCAAGTGAAAGTTTGTGCAAAACACTTGAACTCAAAAAGGCTTCTAGAAGCCTAAAGTGTTGGGTCCAAGGAGGTGGCAGGAGGTGGGAGGCAAGAACAGGTGAGACCTGAAGGGAATAGTGTTCAGAGTGTAGGCACCTGTGGGCTACAGGGGGAGTGTCAGTTTTATAGCTATGGGGACATGGATGGGTTTTGGGAAGAGGAATACCTTGGTCAGTTCTATATCTTAAGAAAATTGCTCATGGCACCAGGGTGGCTCAGTTGGGTTGAGTGTCTGACTTCGGCTCAGGTCATGCTCTCACAGTTCGTGGGTTTGAGCCCCGCATCAGGCTATGTGCTGACAGTGCAGAGCCTGCTTGGGATTCTCTCTCTCTCTCTCTCTCTCAAAATAAATTAAAAAAAAAGTTTATTTTTTAAATAACTTTTAAATCGACGGTTTGAAAGTCCCCGAATCAAGCATCTGTGTTGTCTAATATGGTCGGCACCAGCCCCTGTGGCTACTTACATTTAAATTTATTAAAGTAAATGAAATAATGTTGCTTGCCTGCACTGGGCACATTGCACGTGCTCCGTGACCACATGGGCCCACTGGCTGCCATTATGGGACAGTGAGACTTTAGTGAACTTTCCACCATTTGCAGAAACCTCTACTGGATAGTGCTGAGGTCACTTGGGAAAGTATTTAAAGTATAATCTGGAAGAGATCAAAGAGATCATCAAGTCAAACACCTTCGTGTTAGAGGTGAGGTGATGGAGGACGCTCAGCTGATGTCGCGAGAGCGGTACTTACCCCAGGTTCTAGCCGGCAGCCTCCTCCTCTCGCAGGCTGTGTAAGCATCCCTGGCAGAAACACCAGCTTCCCAAAGGGTTTTGCTCCCCAAGGGAAAGGCCTTGCTTCAAGAACAAGGACAGAGCACTTCTTGTTTCTCCCCAAGTTTTGTCCTAAGGAGGGGGAGGGAAGGGGGCAGAAGGGCACGCGGATGGCCTGATGACCCCATTGACAGAGGTTAAGTAAAGAGCTACTGGCAGTGGCTGAGTAAGCAAAGCCTCCGGAAGTCTCAGGCCTGATTCTGACTCAGACCATGTAATCATTCCATGAGCCTGGAGAAGGAAGAATGAGACACAAACGGTAAATGCAACCACCATTATTGTTTCCAGCTAGCATTAGCATGGCCCAGTGCTGGAGGCCCGGGGACCAGGGCTTCTGTCCCTTCTGCAGGAAAGCACTCATGGCCTTCTGAAACCACACAGCAGGGCTCATTTTGTCATTCCGCCCCATGCCCTTGCATGGTGTCTCCACTGACATCCCAAAGTAGTGTGTTCTAAAGAACTACCACAGGCTTGCACTTTACATATGAGTCTAGACCTCCAAGTAGGCATTTTCTCCAGAGAAGCAAAAAAGAAAAACAACAAGGAAAAAAAAAACCTGAGCTAGCAAAGCTTCCTGGTGACTTGGTAATTCTGGGAACAATGAAGTGAGTACACAGGAAGTAGGTAAAAAGAGAAAAAACAAAGCCTTGTTTTTGTCACCTCTGAGCTTCTGGTTATGGGCAGGGCTTCTCTTCAGATAAGTCAAGTGTCAGAAGGGAAGGAGGAGGCTGCCTGAGAGCAGGCTTGGGAAGTTGAGGAACATACAGTTGAAGAGAGCAGATGTCTAAGGGCTCACGATCCCCCAGGACCCTGACTTGCTGAACCTGAGACAGCTTCCCTGTGAACAGTGACCTGGGTTTGTGTCCATCTCCCCTCCCAGCTCAGGCTGCTCAGAACTGCAGAACTTCTGTTCATGGCCCTAGGAGACCACCATACTCCCCCGTGATGAAGGCAGGGGTGTTCGGATGGGCTTTCAGCATTTCCTGTTGCCCTCTGCCTTCTTGGACTATGGGCAGATGACCCATGACTATGACTCAGTAATATGTCATCTCCTTCAGTCAACGCTTGGATTCCCATCTCTCACATTAGTGTTGTCACCAGTGTTTGAACAGGATAACTATTAGTTGAGCGCTGCCCGTGTTCTGGGCACTGTGCTACATGCTTCTCCTGCGTTAGCTTAAATAAACATCTCCGTATTCTGTGGGACTATGTTATCTCTACTTTCCCAATGAGGAAAGCGAGGCTCAGAAAAGTAAGAGCAACCATATGATCCAGGAATAGTGCTCCTCAGTATTTACTCAAATGAGCTGAAAACTTATGTCCACACAGAAACCTGCACATGGATGTTTATAGCAGCTTTATTCATAATTGCCAAAACTTGGAAGCAACCAAGATGTCCTTCAGTAGGTGGAAAGATAAATAAACTGTGGTATAGCTAAACAGTGGAATATTATTCAGTGCTAACAAGAAATGAGTTATCAAGTCATGAAAAGACATGGGGGAACCTTAAATAGATATTACTAAGTGAAAATAAGGCAATCTGATAAGGCTACATATTGTAGGGTTCCAACTATATCACATTGTGGAAAAAGCAAAACAACAGAGACGATAAAAAAACCAGTGGTTGTCAGGGGTCCAGGGGGTCAGGGGAAGGATGGGTGAGTAGGAGGAACACAGAGTTTTTAGGACCATGAAACCATTCCCTATGACGCTATAATGGTGGATACAGGTCATTATGTATTTATCAAAATCCACAGAATGTAAAAAACCAAAATGACCCCTGCTGTAGACTATGGGCTCTGGGATGATGTATTAGTGTAGGGTTCATTGATTGTAACAGGTGTGCTGTTCTGATGGGGAGGATGTCGCAGGGACTGAGGTTTATGGAATGCTATAATTTCCACTCAGTTTTGATGTGAACCTAAGACTGCTCTTGAAACTAAAGTCCATTTTTCAAAAATATGTTTCAGCTCCTGTCCTAGGTCCCAGCACTAGTGAAGAAAGAGACTGGGACCCAAATGCTGGGCTCTTTAATTCTAAATATAGTAAAACCTTGGATTGTGGGTAACTTGTTCTGTGAGTATTCTGCAGGATGAGCAAACATTTCTCATAAATTTTAACTTGATAAATGAGGGTGTCTTGTAATACAAGTAGTCCATGATGCCCAACATCACATGATCACAACTGCATTAATGGTTCTTGATAGTTGCTTTGGTAAACAAGTGCTTTGGATGACGAGCATGCTTCTAGAATGAATTATGCTCACAAACTAAGGTTTTACTCATACCATATCCTCCCCCTTCATGGTATCCCACCTCACTGTAATCTTTCGTACCTCACAAATTGTATTGTTTTTCATTGACAGTGATTCCATGATGTGGCCATTAATTCCATTTTCCATATAAGGAAGTAGGCACAAAGAGGCTAGCTAACTCACTTGAGTCACTAACCTGGTGGGTGAGTAGCTGTCTGGGGAACTTGAATCCAGGTCATCTGATTCAAATCTCTGATTTTATCAGATAACACATTGACTCGCTGATCTACAAACTCATTTGGCCCAGAAACACACACAGTAGTGTCTTGGCTGATTGCCTCCACCTTCCAGGGACTACATGACTTTTGCTCCATGTTGAGTTGTTCTATCAGCTGCTGAAAGTGGATGGAGCCCTGTGAATTCCAGGATTAGGGTCATGCCTCCATGAAGGCAAGATGCACAAAAAACAGCTTTGTCACTGGTTCACACCCTGAATAATGAGGTGTGTGATAAATCAGAAGGGGTCAGGGAAGTAACTGGGCTTCCCTCCCTTCTCACCTGAGAAGGCTCAGCTCTTCTTCCTGTGAGGGATTCTGGGCTGGCCAGACCTTCTGGTTGTGTGTGGGAAGCTTGCAACAGGGATGGAGAGACTTTTTGGAAACACTGGGAAGATTCAAGTCTCCCTTTTCTCTATTTCCCCTCTTTAGAGGGAAGTTTGACAACGCCTTCTCTTCTGTGGGCTGAAAATGTGCCTGATTTAAATCCTGACTATGTTGGTCTTCCTCTCCTCTTTGTCTTTCTTCCCTTTGCTGCTAGTTCATGCACCCTTCCCTGTTCACTCAGGAAAGATGGAGGCTGCTGCCCATGTCTGTCTGTCTGTCAGGCTCACCTCTCTTTCTTGGCCAAAATCTATACTCCAGCCCACTGATATTACTGTTCTATGGGGGGACACCTTGTAAGATGATAAAATGTTGACAGCATAGCCCCCATGCTGTAGAAAAGGTACTCAAAATTAAGGCGAGAACCATTGAGGCTCTCAAAGTGGAGTTGGGCAGGTTGTGCACTGTCAAAGGATGATGGTGAAGGGGTGAGTGATGAGTGGGGTCCGAGATTAGAGACTTTGCTGTCTTGACCAAGCCATGCCCCTCAGTCCAGAGAGTCGTCTCTAATAAACACAGAAGTGCCAGGTGGCCTGAGGTATTTTAAAGAGCAATGGTGATCACATTCATAATGAACATTACTACTATTTTTATTCCTAAATACTACTTGGCATGGAATATGGCTGGGCTTGGGAGTCAAGTTCCCGGGTTCAATCTAACTTCTCCACTTAAAAGAGGTAAGAACTTTGTAAGTCTCTTGGCCTCAATATACCACCTCAAAATGCTTCTAAATACATATTTTCATTCACACACACACACAGACACACACACCCAAAGAATAAAAACTCTGTAAGGAAAGCAAGTGTGGGGCACCATTCCTGTTTAATGGAGGAAAAGTTAAGTGATTTTCCCAAGGGCACTGAGCTGTAAATGGTAGAGAAAGGGTGGAAGCTGGTCTCTGTCTTGGCTCCAGCACAGCCACCCCCACCCCCACGTGCACACAAAGTGCTTTGTACCTGTGTGCACCAACCTGACGTTCAGAGCTCTCACATGTTCATTATCTCATGTGAGTCTCAAGGTGAAGCAGGTGAGGAGGATAGTGGATGCATTTAGGGTGGTCAGACAGACAGATGTCTGTTTTATCCAATACCAGGGCATGCGTACCAAGCATTAGCCAGGACTACAGTTAGGGAACACAGTTCACCACCCATTTGCTGAACGATATTCTTTCATTTTTGCATAGACCTTTGCAGTTCCAAATGCACTTCCAAATATAATATTGGAGATCTCATTTGATCTCTACAACTCAGGAAGGTAGTGGCTGTTTTACAGATGGGGGGTGCAGGGGTGAGGAGTGGGCTGGCTGGCCGGAGCTCGCCTATCTGCAGGGCCAGAAGTGCGGCCCAAACTGGGCGTCCTGGGGCTGAGCTGGCACCCTGCCCAGGACAGCCTTCTGCGAAGTCCATGGCTGCCTTTCTGTGTATTTGTGTGTCCCCACCTATTCTCTCTGTCCCTCTCTTCCCTTCATACATACACGTGCGTACACACACACACGCACACGCACACAGGGTCTCACCCTCCCTAGCCTCAAACATACCTCCTAGGGGTGGGGTGTAGACTTAACCCCCCCAAAAAACATACACACACACACACACACCAGCTGTGGGGTGTAGGCATGGGCCACAGCCTGCTCCCTCCAGGGTGGAAACTTTCCTTTGCCTCAGCCCCTCTCCAGGGCTGGTTCTCTCCATTCACAGACCCAGGCCTGTCCTCATCCTAAAAAGGCAAGGAATGTCCTGGCAGTCAGTCGTGGAGGGGGCATCAGGGACGCAAAGGTACCAACTTCCCCACTTGGTGGTAGCATAAGCATTTCTGTTTTTACCTCGTTGGACTTGTCAGCTACCAGGGAAATACACAGAACTTACTTGGGTTTCCTTCTAAGTAAGAATCAACAGGCCTCCTGTATCATTCCTTCTAGGACCTTTTAGGCCCCAGAAATACTTCTGTTTGTGGTCTCCTCACCAAAGGCCCTCAGAGCAGAGGCATGAAGGGCCTACTGGAGCCTCACTTCCTCTTCTAGAGGCTGCTTTGGGTCAGGGCTTGGGTGAGCAATGTGCCCCTTCAAGAGCTCTGGATATTTTCAGTCATGTGACCTGGAATGGGCGGGGGGGACTCAGCGGGGCTCTCTGGGTTTTCTCTTATTCTTGGACACTTAGTGGAGCAGAAATTCCAGGCTGTGTGTATTTTTTAAAATGTTTATTTATTTTTGAGAGGAGGGGTAGGGAGACACCGAATCCGAAGCAGGCTCCAGGCTCTGAGCTGTCAGCACAGAGCCCAATGTGGGGCTCGAACTCCTGTGAAATCATGACCTGAGCCAAAATTGGATGCTTAACCGACTGAGCCACCCAGGTGCCCCAGGGCTGTGTGTATTTGGAGAAGGCCCCAGGGATCCTGAGGGAGGAAAGTGACATGCTTGCCTCCGTTCTGATGGGTACCTGGGAGTCCAGAGGCTTCTCCTTTCCCCGCCTGATGCTGCAAACCTAGAACTCTGTCCAGGGGCCTCCCCTAGCTGTGCCACGGAGAGAGGGGAACCTGACAGCAGAATCTCTCATGGGCCTGGCTTTGGATCTGCCCTTACCCAGTCTACAGGTATTTCCAGAGTGTCTCTTGTGGGCAGGCTGTGCTTCCCTCAGCCTAGGGAAATTGCCAAATCCTGGGCCACTTAAGGAGGGACTCGAGAGACAGTGATGCCAGCCTGGCTCCTGGGGCATAGGAGCAACCAAACAATACTCAGGAAGTGGGTGCTTTTTCCTGGATGATATCAATAGCCTATTGCTGACTTTGTATGTGAGATTTTTTTAATAGTTTATTGTCAAGTTGGTTTTCATATAACACCCAGTGCTCATCCCCACAAGTGCCCTCCTCCATGCCCATTACCCCCCTCCTTTTCTCCCCCATATCCATCAGTCCTCAGTTTATTCTCAACATTCAATAGTCTCTCATAGTTTGCCTCCCTCCCTCTCTGCAACTATTTCCCCCCTTCTTCTCCTCCACGGTCCTCCGTTTAGTTCTGCCTAATCTTCCTATATGTGCAAACTAATGGTAGCTGTCCTCTGCCTGACTTATTTCACTCAGCATAACACCCTCAAGTTCCATCCATGTTGCTACACATGGCCAGATTTCATTCTTTCTCATTGCCATGTAGTATTCCATGGTATAGATAAACCACATCTTCTTGATCCATTCATCCGTTGATGGACACTTAGGCTCTTTCCATGTTTTGGCTATTGTTGAGAGTGCTGTTATGAACATTGGGGTACATGTGCTCCTACACATTAGCACTCCTATTTCCCTTGGGTAAATTCCTAGCAGTGCTATTGCTGGGTCCTAGGGGAGTTCTATTGTTAATTTTTTGAGGAACCTCCACACTGTTTTCCAGAGGGGCTGCACCAGGTTACATCCCACCAACAGTGTAGGAGGGTGCCCATTTCTCCACATCCTTGCCAGCATCTAAAGACTCCTGATTTGTTCTTTTAGCCACTCTGATTGGTGTGAGGTGGTATCTCAGTGTGGTTTTGATTTGTATTTCTCTGATGATAAGTAACTCTGAGCATCATTTCATGTGTCTGTTGTCCATCTTGGATGTCCTCTTTGGAGAAGTGTCTGTTCATGTCTTCTGTCCATTTCTTCACTGGATTATTTGTGTTTTTTGGGTGTGGAGTTTGGTGAGTTCATTGTACATTTTGGATACTAGCCCTTTATCTGATAGGTCATTTGCAACTATCTTTTCCCATTCTGTCAGTTGCCTATTAGTTTTGTTGATTACTTCCTTTGCCGTGGAGAAGCTTTTTATCTTTATGAGGTCCCAGTAGTTCATATTTGATCTTGATTCCCTTGCCTTTGGGGATGTGTCAAGTAAGAAATTGCTGCCTTTGAGGTCAAGGAGGTTGTTTCCTGCTTTCTCCTCTAGAGTTTTGATGTTTCCTGTCTCACATTCAGGTCCTTTATCCATTTTGAGTTTATTTTTGTGTATGGTGTGAGAAAATTATCTACTTTCATTCCTCTGCATGTGGCTGTCCAGTTCTCCCAGCACCATCTGTTAAAGAGGCTGTCTTTTTTTCATTGGATACTCTTTACCCCATTGTCAAAGATTAGTTAGGTGTATACTTTTGGGTCCAATTCTGAGTTCTCAATTCTATTTCATCGGTCTATGTGCCTGCTCCTGTGTCCATACCATACTGTCTTGATGATTATAGCTTTGTAGTAGAGGCTAAAGTGTGGGATTGCGATGCCTCCTGTTTTGGCTTTCTTCCTCAATATTACTTTGTCTATTCGAGGTCTTTGTGGTTCCATGCAAATTTTAGGATAGTTTGCTTTAGTTTTGAGAAGTATGCTCGTGCAATTTTGATTGGAATTGCATTGAATGTGTAGATTGCTTTGGGTACTAATATATTTTAACAATATTTATACTTCCCATCCATGAGCATGGAATGTTTTTCCATTTCTTTGTGTCTTCTTCAATTTCCTTCATAAGTTTTCTATAGTTTTGATCATACAGATCTGTTGTATCTTTGGATAGGTTTATTCCTAAGTATTTTATGTTGTGTGTGTGTGTGTGTGTGTGTGTGCGCAATTGTGAATGGGGTTAGTTTCTTGATTTCTTTCTGTTGCTTCATTATTGGTGTATAAAAATGCAACTAATTTCTGTACGTTGATTTTGTACCCTGCAACCTTGCTGAATTCATGGATCAGTACTAGTAGGCTTCTGGTGGAGTCTGTAGGGCTTTCCATGTAGAGTATCATGTCGTCTGTCGAAAGTGATAGTTTGACTACTTCTTTGGCAAAACTGATGCTTTTTATTTCATTTTGTTGTCTGATTGCTGATGTTAGGACTTCCTGTACTATGTTAAACAACAGTGGTGAGAGTGGACATCCCTGTCGTGTTCCTGATCTCGGGGGGAAAGCTCTCAGTTTTTCCCTATTGAGGATGATGTTAGCTGAGGGCTTCTCATAGGTGGCTTTTATGATGTTTAAGTAAGTTCTTTCTATCCCAGCTTTCTTGAGAGTCTTTATTAAAAAGGGATGCTGTATTTTGTCAAATGCTTTTTCTGCATCTATCGACAGAATCGTATGGTTTTTATCTTTTCTTTTGTTGATGTGATGTATCACATTGATTGATTTGCGAATATTGAACCAGCCCTGTAACCCAGGTATGAATCCTGCTTGACATGGTGGATAATTCTTTTTATGTGCTGTTGGATTCGATTTGCAAGTATCTTGTTGAGGATTTTTGCATCCGTATTCATTAAGGATATTGGCTTGTAGTTCTCTCTTTTTGCTGGGTCTCTGGCTTGGAAATCAAAGCAATGCTGGCTTCATAGAATGAGTCCAGAGTTTTCCTTCCATTTCCATTTTTGTAATAGCTTGAGAAGAATGGGTATTAACTCTGATTTAAATGTCTGGTAGAATTCCCCAGGGAAGCCATCTGGCTCAGGGCTCTTATTTGTTGGGAGATTTTTGATTACTGATTCAATTTCTTCACTCGTTATGGGTCTGTTCAGATTTTCTATCTCTTCCTGTGTGAATTTTCATAGTGTGTGTTTTTAGGAATTTGCCCTTTTCTTCTGGATTGTCCAGTTTGTTGGCATATAATTTTTCATAGTATTCCCTGATAATTGCTTGCATTTCTGAGGTTTTGGTTATAATAAATCCATTTCCATTCATGATTTTGTGTATTGGGGTGCTCTCTCTTTTCTTTTTGAGAAGACTGGCTAGAGGTTTATCAATTTTGTTTATTTTTTTCAAAAATCCAATTCTTGGTTTCACTGATCTGTTCAACTGTTTTTTGGATTCTATACTGTTTATTTCTGCTTTGGTTTTTATTATTTATCTTCTCCTACTGTGTTTGGGGTGCTCTTGTTGCTCTCCTTCTATTTCCTTTAGGTGCACGGTTAGATTTTGTTTGTGCTTTTTCTAATTTCTTGAAATAGGTCTGGAGTGCAATGTACTTTCCCCTTAGGACTGCCTTTGCTGCATCCCATTGAGTTTGAATTGTATTTTCATTTTCATTTGTTTCTATATATTTTTAAAAATTTCTTCTCTAGGGGCGCCTGGGTGGCTTAGTCGGTTAAGCGTCTGACTTTCGCTTAGGTCATGATCTCGCGGTTCGTGGGTTTGAGCCCCGCGTCGGGCTCTGTGCTAACTGCCAGCTCAGAGCCTGGAGCCTGTTTCAGTCTGTGACTCCCTCTTTCTCTGACCCTCCCCTGCTCACGCTGTCTCTCTCTCTCTTCTAGAAATAAATAAAAAACATTAAAAAAAAATTTCTTCTCTAATTGCCTGATTGGCCCGTTCATTCTTTAATAAGGTGTTCTTTAACCTCCATGTTTTTGGAAGTTTTCAGACTTCTTCCTGTGGTTGATTTCAAGTTTCATAGCATTGTGATCTGAAAGTGTGCATGTTATGATTTCAATTTTTTTATATTTATTGAGGGCTGCTTTATGTCCCAGTATGTGATCTATCTTGGAGTATGTGCCATGTGCACTTGAGAAGACAGTGAATTCCACAGCCTAAGGGTGTAGAGTTCTGAATCTATCTGTCAAATCCTTTGGATCCAGTGTGTCATTCAAGTCCATTGTTCCTTTAGGGATTTCTGTCTAGTTGATCTATCCATTGCTGTAAGTGGAGTATTAAAGTCCCCTGCTATTAGTACATTCTTGTCCATAAGATTGTTTCTGTTTGTGATTAGTTGTTTTATGTATTTAGGTGCTTCCTTATTCAGTGCATGGACACCTAACTCACCTATTCTCCTCTCTGCCTCTTCAATCCGTGCATTGGACGCCTCCATTTTATTATGCACCTCATTTATAGCATTTTTAAATTCATCACAACTATTTTTAAGCTCCATAGTCTTTGTAGCAATAGTTTCTCTGATGTCTTCCATGCCTTTTTCAAGCCCAGCAATTAATTTTATGACTATTGTTCTAAATTCTTGTTCAGTTATGTTGCTTCTGTTTTGAGCAATTCTTTAGCTGTCATTTTTTCCTGGTATTTTTTTAGAGGAGAGTTCTTCCATTTCATCATTTTGGCTAGCTTTCTGTCTCTTGTAAGTTTTAAAAGCTTATTATGCAGTCTGCACCTGCAAGTCCTGCTGTATTAAAGGAGGCTTATTGATTATCCACAGCCTATATGTTCAGGAAGTGTTTTTTAAATGGTGTCTCTCTTGTTGTGCCTTTGGTTATTTTATTTCTCTAATCGTAGTGGTATTTGGGACTCTCCACCATGTGTACTTTGGCTTGTTTCTTGAGGTAGCCCTGGAAAAGAAAACAGACAGACAAACACACAGGGAGCAAAGGCACACAAACGCACTGACAAATCCAATAAACAAGCAAACAGAAAGGGAAAAGAAAAAAAAGAAAAACAGAATAAAAAGATGGCGGAGGAAAAACAAATAATAAAAATACAGAAATAAAAAATATAAAGGAAGAGAAGAGAAAAGAAATATCCCAAAAGACAAAGGACAGTCTAAAAGATTAAAACCAGAATCCCAGCTACAAATAAAGGTGTATGCAGTGCTGACGGAAGAACATATACAAAGAGAAACGACCGGGCAGGGAGGAAGTGAAACTGGACAATGACCCGACAGAGAGAGAAAGAGGAGAATATGGTAAGAGGCACGGAGAAAGAAACGAAGATAATGTTACTCAGAGAAACTATATAGTCTGATTACTCCAGAGAGAGATAGAAAGGTAGCAGTGGAGGTGTAGAATATACATCTAGAGAATGGATTAAATGTGACTGTTTAAGCAAACCAATAACCAGAGTACCCAGTCCAGCAGAGGGGAGGGATACAAATGAGACATGGGAAAATATATATGAACAGTAAGAACTGATCTAAAATTAATCACTGCATTACATCCATGTTGGTCTTGCTCCGGGCTCCGGTTAAAAAAAAAAAAAAAAAAAAAAAAAACGGCCCCACTCTGGCAGGGATGGGCCTGGTTTCGGGTAGGCATGTCTTAGCCTCCCTGAGGTCTTGCCTTGGTGGTTGTGGGGATTAAAATGGCGGCGCCCCAGTCCCTTCTTGAACCAAGTGCTGCAAATGACTCTTTTGGGTCCGATCTCCCTGTGCTGTGGGAATAGCCAAGGTGGGAATATTCTACGCCTCAAGACCTGCGTCATTTCCAGATCTTACTCCATGCGCTTTATTGATCCTGCCCAAAATATAAAACCATAGGCCAGTCCTTCTGAGCAATTTCAAGCTGGCCACTTCCCCACTAGGGATCAGCGGCAGGGCAGTTTCAGGCTGTGCTGCTTCTCCTCCGGATGGAGCTGGAGAGCAGAGGAGCTGTTTCTCCTGGTGCGGCTTGGGACCTGGGCGTCCAGCTCAAAGTCAGCTCCACAGTTGGAAACTGGAGCACTCTCTGTCTGGAGCTGAGGTTTTTCTTTTCTACAGGGACAGGGACAGTTCTTTGAGCAGTTTCACCCGTTCTTTTCTTTTTCCCACAACAGGTCCCCACAAAGGGGGCTCCCTCCACTCCCTCTGTGTCTCCAGGTCTCAGCCCGTTTTTATCTTCCCCAGTTTGCACTCACGCAACTATTAGGCTGTTTTCTCAGCAGACTCGGTCTCCTTTTCCTCCCAAACTCCTGCGATTCTGTAAGGGTTCCTATGGCTTCAGGCCTACTCTATTTGAGAGATGGGAGCGATTGAAATGTACAGAGCTCCCGACTTCTCTGCCATCTTGCCTCTGATTTTTTTTTTATTTTTAAAATTCTTTTTATCTCTATTTATTCTTGACAAAGAGAGAAAGAGAGTGTGCTAGCATGGAAGGGTCAGAGAGAGAGGGAAACAGAATCTCAAGTAGGCTCCAGACTCTGTGCTGTCAGCAAAGAGCCCGATGTGGGTCTTGAACTCATTAACCATGAGATACCTGAGCTGAGGTAGGATGCTTAACAAACTGAGTCACCCAGGGGCCCCTGTGACATAAATCTAGTTTACTATTGACCTTCTCACAGTATGTCAGGAGAAGGATCATCTGAGTCTAGACCACGTGGTTGACCGTAACTAAAACCACAGACAACAGGGCTTCAGATAAGATAGGAACTCCTATACTGAGTATTTACTCTGCCGTGAATACATATAATTTCTTTGTAATAGTAAATAATTACATGAGACCATGTAAATATCTTGCTCCTCTTCAAACATTCCCCAGCATCTCTAGCATCCATAGAAATCAGAGCTTTAAGGATTCAAGAAGGATGCACAAACTTACGTTTTGCAAAGGACAAGGGAGGGCAGGGACAGCTGGGCCATCTTTTCAGGACTTGAGGCTCTAAGTGTTTGTCTGGCCTGGCCATACCTGCCTACCAAGAGGCCAGTGCTACCGACTAGAGCCAAAATCCTCCTGGAGCAGAAGCTATTTTCTTTCTGGCTGTATACATGCTGCCTGCCAATCAGGTAGAAAGTTTAGCATAAAAAGGTGAAGAACAACCGGGAACAGGGAGGGGAGCTGAAATGAATGAATAAGAAAACTTATTGGAAATTACCTTGTGGGGTTTCAGTTCTACAGCCAAAAAGAATAGAATTTCTCTTTGGAATCCCCAGTCTGGGTTGTTGGCACCATATCCCTTCTTTCTGAAGCCAATTCTGTGTGTTAGCGAATTGTCGATATTAGGATTTCTTCTGGCATCGTAACGTTGCCTTAGGGACAGGAGTGAGGACTCTCAAACAGTGGCCCTTAAAAAGTCCATGCCTGATGGGCTTTCAAGAGCAGGCTGGGAAACCCTGGCACAGAGATAAGACATGGAGATGACAGCAGGCAAAGGGGAGACTGCAATGTGAACATGGATTGCATCCGCCTGGGCAATCTGCTGGCAGGAGACCTACCCAGGACTTTGCCCTAATTTCTGTCTAACTTTCACTATCTTTAGAAGTGCGTGCAATATCTAAGCAAAGGCCAGTTCTTATCAGGAAATGTATGCTTAATATTAATATTCATAATATCAGGATTTTACTGAAAGGACTATATTTAGCAAAATAACTCGATGTGCAAGTTTTTGACTTGAAAGAATAGCCCTTGGAGAGTTCCTGGATTGGCTGGCATCAGTCAAAGAAGACTAAACCATTCTGCACATATAATGAAACCAGAATTTTGAGTGTCCGAGGACAACCTAAGAAAGGACAAGGTGAGGACAGCCCCCATCCCCTCCTTCGACCAAAACACAAGGAACAATCTCGGGAAAAGATTGAAGGTGTGTTGGGGAGAGGACCTAGCAAGGCGCATGCAGTTGAGAAGGGGAAGCAGGTGAAAAGCTCTGTGTCCTATCTTGGGGAATTTGTGGGGGCTCTCAGCTCCCTGCTAGTGTCCCCAGATCTTCAGTGAAACCTTCTTGTTCACAACTGCCTGTATGTGGTGCTTGGGAGAAGCGAGGGAAAGGGACTGAGCTCCAGGTTTGGGTGGCTGCAAGGTGGAGACCAAAGCTGCAGGAGGGAAGATGTCACAGAGAACAAGACTTCTGTGAAGAAGGAGCTAGATCGAGAGACGAGCAGGAGAAACAAAGCCTCTTTGAGTCCCAGCCACAGTGGTGGAAGAAGAGTGCCGAGTGCTCTTCTATGCGGGACCAAGTTCAACCCGCATTTACTTAAATCTCAAAGGAGATGGGCTGGAGAGCATTGGGCCCCCTGGACCAGAGCGGCCCGGAGCTGCAAAGTTTGGCTTAAAGAAAAGGAGGGACTAGAAAGGACAAGACGATTGATTAGACCCTTCTATCCTGCACTTGGAACAGATACTTCAACTTCTTAATATTCCTTTGTCCTCTTGGAAAGTGCTACTTTCCCTTTCCAGAAACCGGAAGGGCATCTCTGTTTCCCTCTGGTATTTCTTAGTCTCTTTCCTTCCCTCCCTGTCCTGTCTGACTGGCCAGCGTGGTTTCCTCTCATTTCCTGAACGCAGCCTTGTGCTTTCTTCCCTCAGAACAGGAAGCGTTGCCAGTTCGTGTTTCTCTGACTTTAAAAAGCACATGGAAGCTCCTCATTGTTCCTTAAAGTCTTAGAAAATGAAGAGCAATCTAAAGGTCTTTGATGGAAAGCAATAAAATTCCATCCCACTAAAGAAGCTAATTGCAGGGTTGTAAATACTTGATGAAAGGCCCTTTCCCTGAAGGGGAGACTTTCTGCTCCCAACTAGAAAAAAAGCCCAAGTCCTCAAGGTGAAGCACGTAGCTCACCACCTGGCGCCCACATGGGGCTCCTGAGGGCTTCCTACCCAGGGTTGAAGCCGTGCAGAATGAACCTCTTTTTGTTGTGGAAGAGGACGAAGTGGAGCAAGGGAGTAGGGATAGTCAGACAGCTGCGTGTGCTCTCTGGAACGTTCTGTGTGGCTGCCAAAGGCTTCCCCTGAAAGACTGGGACTGAGTGCCTGTGAGAAATGTCATCAGCCGGCTTTTCTAAAGCTTTTAAGAACCTTAGTCAGAGCCTCAAATCCTTATTCATCAGGAAAGATTTTGTGGGTGAAAGGAAAGTTTTGGACTACGTTTTTTCAACTTCATTAATAGAACCTGAGTAAAATTTATAGCAAATAAAGCATCGTGAGTCATGGCAGCACTATTCACAGACGCCAAAAGGTGGAAGCATTTCTGGTGTCCACTGACTGAGGAATGGATAAACGAAGTGGAGTATATGCACACAATGGAATACTATTTGGCCCTTACAAAGGAAGGACATTCTTACACCTGCTCCAACATGGGTGAACCTTGAAGGCATAATGCTCAGTGACAAACCTACTGCCTGATCCTACTTATAGGAGATCCTTAGAGTGAGAAGGATATTGTGCTGTTTGCAGAAAACCTTGCAGCTCTTTAAAGCATGGTTTTCAACATGTGCTCCATGAAAGCTCTCATGAGAAAAAGATCCTGTTGTTCAAAGCCAGAAAGCTTTCTGTACATTAGGCATGGAAGAGTCTCTGATAAGGTCTGCGTTGAAAGTTATTAGGCTTTTGGTTAATCCAGCATTTCCCATGTGTATTTGATCCTGAAACACCTTGTCCCAGAGACCTGTTAAATGCATGTTAGAACTGTCATTCTGCAGAGTATCAGTTTGGAAAGCACTATATAAAACTTCCTCCCATGTGTATAGAAGATGTGTACTAGAAAGGAATGGGTGGTTTTCTTCATAGACTTAGGAAGCTCAATTCTCTATAGACATATCTAATGACCTTTGTGATTAACAATTAGAGTTTAATATGTTATGCTTTGGTAGTTCAATTAAGAGACCAGAAACAGAAAGCTCTCAGGGTGTAGATAAGTCTTCTGACCTCCCTTCTTGAAAATGAGTCATTTGGATTCTGCTGATAATGGAGGCCACCAAGGTGACCCTGGCAGCAGCTACCACCCACATTGCAGGCCTGTTGATGCGGTTTGAAGTGCTGGGATTTGGAGGCGACGGCTAAAAATGAGTTATTGAGATGTCTTTGGTGCAGAAAGGTGGTTTTATTAGATTCTTGGGACAGGACCCATGAGCAGAAAGGGCTGCACTGGGGTTGTGAGGAGTGACTGATTATATAAGATTTTCTATCCTGGGGTGCCTGAGTGGCTCAGTCAATTAAGGTATCTGACTTTGGCTCAGGTGAGTTCGAGCCCCATGTCGGGCTGGGCTGTCTGCTGTCACCAGAGCCTGCTTTGGATCTTCTGTCTCCCTCTGTCTCTGCCCCCACTTTCAAGCATGCTCTCTCTCTCAAAACAAACAAACAAACAAACAAATAAAAGGATGTTCTATCCTATGAAGGGGAGTGTGATGTTAGGGCTCCAGGAAATTGAGTCTAATGGTTTCTGGAGATTGCCTTTTGCTTGGGAATCTTTAAGACAGTTGCAAACTGATGGAGACTCTGGTCCTGACTGTGATCTGTTAACCAGTTAACAGATTTGTTTTTCCCTTTCCTTTGTTCTTGGTCAGTGGGAGTGCGTGAGAGATGTCACACATATACCACCTGGGTGGGGACTTGTGGGCTGTTAGCTTGTGCTTTGCCCTCAGCTTGCCTTTTGTTCCCACATCACTATGACTTGCAAATAAAAATCAGCCAGGTGGTAGTAACTTTCCCTAGACTGGCTTTTTTTAATCTGCCAGAGGCTTATTTTTACCATGACAGATGTAAATGGTCTATTGTTCCTATATGGATAAAGAGACTAATGTAGGAAAAGATCTTGCTTTCATACTTACTCTTTCATGCTTGGATTTTCTCCTGCATCTCCATCCAGGAAAGTTGCAGAAACAGAAATTCCCTCCCGGTGTATCTTAGGCCGACAAATCAACATTTTGAGCAAATAATTTCTACCTTCTGGATTTAATATTTCCCAGCTCTAAATTAAAGAGCTTGGATTAGATTGCAAAATTCCTTCTGGTTTGAAAAGCACCTTTTTTGGGGATAAAAAGCATAATTTTCCTTTTTCATGGTAAGTCAACATTTGTCTTCATATTGAAGACAGAAGTCTAGATATTTCCTGTTATATGTATCTGCAATTTGCATACAGTGGATTATATACTTGCAAAATACTTAATAATTCTATTGTTTTTCTATACCTTTTATTGTGGAGCTTTTGACAGATTTTTCTCAGAAAAGGTGGTAGCTTTCACCCTTCTTCTGTTTTGAAAGAGAATAGAACATTTACAGGTGAAACAAAGCAAAGTTTTAAAGACAGCTATAAGTGACAACATTTAAGGACAACCATTAAAAGAATGAAATGGAGTCTAAAAGTTCCAAACCAGAAGAGAAAGAAATGAATAAGAAAGCAAACAGGCCAGAAACTCAAAATTTAAAAAAAGAAGAAAAAAATCATACCAAAAAAAGGACAAAGTAAAATGGTAGGAACAAGCCCAAATATTGAAATAGTAAGATGTTAATGACTTAAATATACTACCTAAAACAGACTTAGCCTAATTTAGAAAACAGCAACACAAAATCCAGCCATGCACTTTTACAAAAGACATGCCCCAAAACTTAAAAGACAGGGGAAGGCTAAAAGTGAAAAGGATAGAAAAAGGTAAAACATACAGATCTTAAACAAAAGGAGGCCGGAGACCAGATATTTATTTCAAATAAAACAGACCTGAAGACAAAAAGCATCTTCAGGAGTAAAGTGGTCTCTGCATAGTATATAAAAATTACCAGAAGGATGCTTCACCATAGTTTCAAAAACGTGAAGCAAACACTGGTAGGTTACCTGGAATTCCCAGGAGAAATGGTTGAAATCAGCATCGGAGCAGACTATTTTGATGAAAAAAAATTCAGTTGCTGAGAAACGAACAGACAAATATGAGGTTGTGGTTAGGATTCACTGGTGAAGTATGTTGTTTCACTTGCAAAACTGGACTGAGTGCCTCGTTAGTGTTGGCTACCAGTCTAGATTTTGGGTGACAGTGGTGACACATAGGGGCGGTCCCTGATGTTATGACTCAGAGCCCAGGTCCCGAGGCAGTCTGGAGAAGGGTGGCCAGGATGTCCCCTCACGATGGCACGGCGTTTAGAGCTATAGTTCACATAGGATGAGACCTAGATCTTGTTTGGGTCTTGCCTCTAGCACTTAGGAGCCACCAAGTGTAGGTGGATGATATGACATAAGGTATTTTGGCTTTTAGCACGATGCTGGGCCTGAGTCCTCAATATTTTCGAGCACTAATTACTACATGGTATTTTAGAAAAAGCTTTGAATCAATGGTTGTTGGTGAACCTGGCGATAAAGCTTTAATAACAATCAGATAACAGTACTCAGTGGATGAGTAGAAGATGGATGAATCCATTGTCGCACAAATCCTCGCATTCCAGTTTTGATTCTTTTTAGCCAGCTTTATAGTTTGGCATACATGGGACTCACCATGGTGACCCTGAACAATTTGGCTATTTTCAACCGTTCTTTGTGTGCTTAGAATGTCAGAGTCAGGGTAATGTTGATGGGAGGGCAAAAGGCAAGCTGAGGGCAAAGCAGGAGTTCACACCTTGTAAATCTCCTCTTCCTTAAGGCGGGATATGTAAAACATTCCTCAGACACTCCTCACTGCCTAAGAACAAAGGCAGAGGAAAGACAAATGATCAACAGATCAAGATCAAGATGAAGATCCCAGTCCTGTAGGACATGAAACTACAGTGAAGTTGGTAACTGTTTTTTTCTTGTAAATCATTAAGACAATCTTTTTTTTGAGAGAGAAACAGAGAGAGAGAGAGACAGGGAGAGCATGCACTCCTGCATATGGGGGAGGGGCAGAGGGAGTGAGAGAGAAAGAATCTTAAGCAGGCTCTGTGCTGAGCATTGAGCTCTATCCCATGAACATGACATCATGACCTGAACAGAAATGCACCCATGAGTCTTGAAAAACACAATCTTAGACTGCCAGAAACCTATAGACTCAATTTTCTGGAGCTCTAATATCACCTTCACCTCCATAGGATAGAAAACCCTGTATAATCAACCACTCCTCAAAATCACAATACTGCATGAATCCTGTCTCTGTGCTATGATAAAAACACATTTTTGCACTGTAAAATGCCTCAACAATCTATTCTTGAGCATTGGGCTCAATGATCCAGCATCAGTGCTGTGTGTGTGTGTGTGTGTGTGTGTGTGTGTGTGTGTGTGTGTGTGTGTCTTATCTTGCCTCCAGGCTCAAAATGGGCGCTTTATGCAGGACTTGCCTTGATATTCTAATAAGATCTTTGCATAAAACTCAGCAAAGGAAACTATTAACTCTTTTTTTCTTTTAATATTTTATCAGTGGTTGCCTGTTTACGAGATGCCACTTCACTTTAAGAGATCAACACCAGGATCACCTGGGTGGCTCAGTCCAAGGATATCCAGATGGCCAAAAGACACATGAAATGATGCTCAGACTCCCTCATCATCAGGGAAATACAAATCAGAACCACACTGAGATACCACCTCACACCGGTCAGAGTGGCTAAAATGAACAAATCAGGAGGCTCTAGATGCTGGCAAGGATGTGGAGAAACGGGCACCCTCCTACACTATTGGTGGGAATGTAACCTGGTGCAGCCCCTCTGGATAACAGTGTAGAGGTTCCTCAAAAAGTTAACAATAGAACTCCCTTAGGACCCAGCGATAACACTGCTAGGAATTTACCCAAGGAATATAGGAGTGTTGATGCATACGGGCACATGTACCTCAATGTTCCTAGCAGCACTCTCAACAATAGCCAAAACATGGAAACAGCCTAAGTGTCCATCAGTGGACAAATGGATCAAGAAGATGTGGTTTATCTATACCATGGAATACTACATGGCAATGAGAAACAATGAAATCTGGCCATGGGTAGCAACATGGATGGAACTTGAGGGTGTTATGCTGAGCGAAATAAGTCAGGTAGAAAAGGACAGATAACCATATTTTGCACGTTTAGGAGGAACTTAATGGAAGACTATGGGAGAGAAGTAGTGGAAAAATTGTTGGGGAGAGAGAGGGAGGCAAATGACAAGAGCCTCTTGAATGCTGAGAACAAACTGAGGGCTGAGGGGTTGGGGGAGAGGGGATGGGGGGTGATGGCCATGGAGGAGGGCACTTGTGGGGATGAGCACTGGGTGTTATATGGAAACCAAGCTGACAATAAACTATTTTTAAAAAAGCATCAGATCAAGATGACTTTCTCTCCTGGATGGCAGAGAAGCAGACTCAGGCAAACTCTGTGAGAAGAACGGGTGCCTTTCCTTCTGCCTTCCTTAGCTGAGTAGAGGTCACTGAGCAAATATTTACAGATGGCTATCATGTGTCACTGGGGTTACAAAAATAAGTGAGATCAGATCTCTGTGTTATATGCCACAATAGAGGTAGGGATACAATATAATAGAAACAGATGAGGGAACAATGAATTATGGGGGAATTATGAGGGAACAATGGTTATGGCTGTGACTCTTAGGCTGTGGGCCTGGAGTAAATGGTTGCATCTAAGCTGAGCTCTTGAGGATTCAGTTGGGAAAGGAGTGGGGAAAGGAAGTTCTAGGCTGAAGGAAGGACCTGGGCAAAGGCATTGGGATTTGGTGGTAAGTTCAGGGATCAGAGTAGTCTACTGGCCAAAAGATAGATTTTGTGGGAAGAGATGGCCAGAAATGAGGCTGAAAGATGAGCTGGGCCCAGGTGGGTCTTGATGCACATAAGAGGAGCATGGCTCTCCTTTTCAGGGACAGGCTAGGCTGTGTTCGATGTGAGTTGGGAGCCAGTTTGGCAGGAATCTGAGTATGTGGGGGCATGCTGTAAAAGGTGAGTGACATAGACTATGAATGGTTACTTACTTTAGGCCCCAAAAACTGCTGACCCAGTGGGGAGAGACATGAGCACAGGGAGGACAGAGAAAGACCACCTCTCATGGGTCCTCAAGGTGGGGCCATAGTGAGCCATCTTCTATCCGGGATGAGTCCAGCTTTCAGAGTTACTGGGCTGAGTTTGTAGGAGCCCCAGACCTTGCCAGCGAGAAACTTCTTGTCACCTCCATCCACCAATGGATCATTTAAGGGTGTCTACTCTATGCTTTCATGGACAAGAGTCTCAGGCTGACAACATGTTTTGTAATTCCAAAGAACTGTCAGGAACATTTCAGAGGCTTGTTACTCGAGGATACTCCACATTAAGAAATACTGCTCCAAATGGTTACATGTGAAAATGATAAGTATGGAATAAACTAGAGCACTTCCATCACCTGATAACATTTTTTTTTCCTTGGTTACACCGATGCTAGATGAGAAAGGACAGTGTCCTTGTAGCAAGGTACAACTTGCTCAGAGATGGGCAAGGTTCAGAGACCATGACTAAAAAGAGCTGTTGCACACTTGGGCAGTCATTGTCTTTGGAAAGAAAGATTTTTTTAAAAATCTAAGCATTATCTCAAGCCCTGTCAGAACTGGAACGGCCTTGAAATTTTGTAGTTGGGAAGGGGTCTTGCCAAAAATGTCAGAGAAGCAGATCCTTGGCTATCACCTGAGCCTCTTGTCTCTTTCACCAGGACTATCTGTGGCTTCATCTCAACCTATTGCTTGGTTGCCAAAATTCTCTAGATCTGTTGAATGGGGCCTCTGTCTATTCATAACAAAGTAATGTACACATACATATACATGAATATATATGTATGTGTACATATATATACACATATACACACACATACATTTACATACACACACACACACACATATTTATATTAACTTTTTAGGGGCACCTGGGTGGTTCAGTTGGTTAAGCGTCCGACTTTGGCTCAGGTCATGATCTCACGGTTTGTGGGTTTGAGCCCCGCATCAGGCTCTGTTCTGACAGCTAGCTCAGAGCCCAGAACCTGTTTCAGATTCTGTGTCTCCCACTCTCTTTGACCCTCCTCTGCTCATGCTGTCTCTTTCTCTCAGAAATAAATAAAACATTAAAATTTTTTCTAAAATATATGTATATATTTGTGGGGGAGTATGTTTTGTGGGATGGGAGGACAAGATTATAAACTCTGCTCGTTAACCCACCATGGAAGAACTTCTATTAAGCTCCAGGGAAGGTATTTCATGCCTTTCCTGGAGCTGCTACGTTATTGGCACCCTAGATAGGGCTACTGGGGCTGTATGATTCATTCACGAGATTCTTGTCACCCCAGTTCCTACTTCCATGTGAGATTCTCAGAATAATGGTGATGACTAGATAGAAGTAATGAATAGGGGATGGGGATGTTCAGTGTAGGGAAGACACTGATAGTGATCTAGACTGAAAAATGACACATACCAGGTCCCTAAGGACTATTAACAATTCTGATCTGGCTACTGAACTGGAGCGAGAAGGCAGCCAATAATCACAGGGACAGGAAGTCTGCTAAGGGGCCGTGCAGTGTCCCTGAGGGAACTGTGGTTGCTAGTCTATGTTCACCATCCTTGGATTCCTCTTCTATTCTTCCTTCCTTTAGGTCGTCTTCTTATGTTCTAAGTCTATGACTTCTAGACCAGGCAGCTTCCTAGAACACAGAAGGAAAGGTTTTAGCCCCCATTTGGGACACCTCAGGCCCACAAGTTCTTAAGTCTATCAGTACCTCTGGTTCTCCTGAGACAAAATGGCCCAGGTCGGCATGTTGGGTAGACTCTGCCTTCACCTTCTCTGCACACACCAGTACTCCTGGGATTCTGGGGGACTGGTGGCTGTAGGGCACAAGTTGCATTTCCTCTGCTTCTCCTGGCAGAGTGAGGGTGACACCTGGGCCCTTTTCTAGGTCCCCAAGGAGTCAAATTGTCAGCTGGATGACAGCTAAATTTGGATTCCCTTCCCACAGTCTGGCTCTTCTCTCTCCCTATAACTTTTTTACTTTCTACATTTCTTTGGAATTATAGAATTTCCCGATATGATCGTCATCAGATACCTGCTTTCGGTTTAGTGTGTGTTCTTAGTCCTCAGGGCACTTTATAGGGACTATGAGAGTAAAAACAGCCATAAGCCATCTCTGTGTGGTTTTTCTGAAGACAGGCCTTGGGTCCAGTGCCTGCTGCAGCCCTGCGGACACCAGACTCCTGCGGCTTCCTCCTCTGCTGCCCCCACTCAGACTCTCTCAAGGCCGTTTCTCGCTGCTGCTTCTTCCTCAACAGTTAAGTGAGAACTTTGTCAAGGAAGCAGTTTCTCCCCTGCCTCTAACTTCTATAATGGGTAAAAGGACCATTCTGGGAGAGGCGTCGAGCTGGGAAAGCCTAGACTCTGCTCTCTACTGCTGTCAGAGGATTCTAGACTCAGAGGGACTGGCTTTAAATCCTGGTTCCCCCTTACCAGACATGTGAGTTACTTAGCCCCTCTGAGCCCAGACAGCTCCCTTATATAGAAAACAAGAAATTATATCTGATCATAGGGGTGTTGTACAAAGTAACTGAGATCCATATAGAATGACTAGCCCAGGATCCGGTATGTATTCGTGACCTCGTAAATCTTTGTCCCTTCAAAATGTCTACTGTGGAAGTGACTTAGCTTTGGCCAATAGCCTAGCCTCAGGCCTGGAGGCCTCCCATTGCAGCATTTATAGCAAGAGCCATATACTCTCCTAAAAGAGCTTCACGTTGTTAAATCAGTGAGGAGATGTGGATGTCTTAATTTCTCCAGTTGTCACGGAATGTATTAAAACAAAGCTAACAGTATAAGCAGCCCCTGAAAGCTGTCAGTGAGAATTTCTCAGTGCGCTGTGATAAGGATGGGGCAGCCTAGCTCATGAGATTAAAATCCATGCTTCAGAAAACCAGCAGATATCACATCCTGAGACTTGGGGATTACTCATGGATGGCCAAAATCTCGAATATTAACCCTCAGATGCAATCATCAGCTGGCTTTGATGGCACTGGAGAAAAGGGTAGACCTCTTCCAAAAGTGTGACACAGATGCCATTGGCAGAGGACGGCACCACCCAGGCAGGGACAAGACTACGGTGAGGGACATGTGAGGACAGAAGCCTCCATGCAGAGGTGACTCCAGTTTCCACATCCTCTCCCTGAGCACTGCGAAAATGGTAATCCCTCTAGAGAACAGGTCTGAGTTGGCTAGCGTGCCTCTGCCCCTGATTACTTTGGGAACTCTGTTATATTTTTGGGTTGCATTGTTTAGGACATTAACGTGGTTTCATGGACATTTATTTTCCCCAGAAGAGGAGTTCCTTCCTTTTTTAAAAGAAAAATCAAATAACAGAATTAGCAACACTATGTTCCAGTGGAGCATTCTGGTTCAAGGACAAATTTAGAATGGGAACAGCAGGTGATCTCCCTGTAGATGCCTGCACCCTGACTTCACATCTGAGAGACTACTGTAATAAAACTGGGTCGGAGGCCAGTCGTTGGATGGCTGAAGGAAGCTCTCCAATTTTCATGTGATCAATACTTGGAGGATATCAGTAGACAAGACTGAATTCTGCATCTCTGCACTGGGGAGTGTTGATATTTAGGAAGGCAAGTTCTGGGTCAGCAGTGCTGGCTCAGAGATCCTGGCTTATCTGTAAGGTACAGTTAAGTGCTCTTTAAGCCTCTCTGACACTACAGTTGATCAATGCTCAGTACAGTGTCTGGGATATGGCAGCATCTCATTAACACGGATAAATGAATGGATGTGTGACTATTTCCCAGTGTAAAAAGCTGCACTGAAGCCCATCTTTAAAACAGAGTGTGAGGA
Source organism: Hyaena hyaena (assembly GCF_003009895.1). Lineage (NCBI taxonomy): Eukaryota > Metazoa > Chordata > Mammalia > Carnivora > Hyaenidae > Hyaena > Hyaena hyaena. Next base: position 14,672 of record NW_024082962.1, on the reverse strand, counting down.
AGGGGACACTTGAGGCCAAAGACCTGGGGATGAGACCAAAGTTGTCTTCTGTTCAGGAACCCATGATCCCTGGTGACATTATTTCCTGAGGCAGTGGTGCAAGTGGAGCAAGTCAGACATTCAAGCCCTGCTTACTTGCCTTTAATTAAAACCACGTTCTGGCCTTGCTGTTCTTCATTCATTCGTTCTTCATTCATTATTCAACAAGTAAGTTTTTGAATAAATATTGTGCCTATCATGTTAATGTTGTGTTTTTCACTGAAGAAAACAGATAAACATCTCTTCCCAGGGAAACATATTGTATTAGTGTGTGTACTGTTAGGTGCTATAACAATCCCAGAAATCTCAGTGTGTAAGCACAATACAGCTCTATTTTTGTTTCTATAAAATGACATAGATGATGTGGGGGCCAAGGGTAAGTGCCCCAAAATGTACCATTTTGGCATATTGATTATTTTGAATTAAAGTTATATAAGAACCAACCAGAACAAGAAGAATATCCTGACTGTACTCCCAACCCCAGCCTTTGTCTCTTGAAAGCAGGAAATAAATTATCCTTGTGAAAGGTATCTTCTCTGTTCCAAGACATCTTTGTCAACATAGATAGGAAATTCATGGGAAGAAGATTGTATAAACCTTGATACTTTTACTTATTTACTACCTCAGTCTAAATTCTGTTTAGAATTCCTTACCAATGAAAGCTTTTGACCATAAGTTTTCTTTGTCCTGTCAATTCCTCAGAGACTTGTTTCTTTGTCTAAAAAATATAAATACTACTTGGTCATTTCTTTGGGTCTTAATTTTGTTATTGGACCTCCATGTGCAGGTAATCAAGCTTTGTTTTTCTTTTTCTCCTGTTTATCTGTCTCTTGTCAACTTAATTCTTAGACCATCTAGAAGCACTTTGAATAGTAGTGGGGGAATATTCCTCCTCAATAACTACAAGGGTGGTTGAAGAGAGTACTCAGATTATTGTCTTTATTGTTAAGTTTATTTATTTTGAGGGACAGTGTGCATATGTGCATGAGCAGGGGGTGGGTGGGAGAGGGAGAGAGAGAGAGAGAGAGAGAGAATCCAAGCAGGCTTCATGCTATTAGTGCAGAGCTTGAGGAGCCTGAAATTAAGTCCTCCATTAAGAGCAACCTTGGGCTGCACGTAGCCCCAGTTCCAGGAAAAGCTTCACCTGAAGCCACCCTTGGACCACCCTCGGATCAGCCAATCAAAAGAAATGTGTGACATTCCTATGGTCTGAGTCAGGGCTGGGAACTACAGATAGTTACTTTGTACAAACTAGCCAATCACTCACCGCTTGCCTAAACCCCTCGTAGGCCCTTTGAACTCACCTCATAATTGGTCATGTTCAAAGGTATCTCCAAGGTCATGATTGGGTCCTGCCAAAAGTAACAAACATCTCACATATACTGAATGGTTAAAACAGTTACCATGGGGGTTTGCAATTATGATTGGTGCTTATGTGATGATGCTATACACACAACGTGTGGACTGTAAGACCCCTGTCCCTTACCCTATAAAAACCCTGCTTGCTATTGTTCAGTGCTTCACCCTGCTGCAGCTGCGCTGGTTGATGGTGAGACCCTGCTCGAGCTTGTAATAAAGAACCTTATGTACTTGCATCGGTGTCGGCTCCTTGGTGGTCTCTGGGGACTCACGATTCGGGCACAACAAGCTCAACACAGGGCTGAAACCCACAAACCATGAGATCATGACCTGAGCCAAAATCAAGAGTTGGATGCCTAACAGACTCAGCCACCCAGGGGCCCCAGATTACTATATTTTTTTAATCACTTGGGCTGACTGGAAGCTCTGACATTTTCAGTGTGGGGCTTCCAAGATCTCCTTGGGCGTTGACATTTGCGGTCAGACAGTGGGAAAGAGAATGAGAGAACAGGAGCCTGGATATTGTGAACATCATTCACCCATATTATATTCATCAGAACTCAGTCATAGGGCTTCTTAACATATAAGGAGATGGGAAAAGGTGAGTGACCTCCCAGTAGAAACACTTCATTAGAGAAGGAGGGCATGAATATTTGGTGAAAAGGTAGACATGTCTGCCATACTTACATTCTCTTGAGTGCAGTGAGAATAAGGTGCAGACAATAAACATGCAAAGTAAGTATATTGTATAGTATTTTGGATGATAATAAGGAAAAAAAGTCAGGTGAGAGGAATAGGAGGTGCAAAGAAGTTGTGAAAATAACTTTCCTTAAATGGCGACTCATTGGGCCAATATTGTCTACAGAGCAAATGTAAGTTGATCCTTTACAAGAGTTACAAGTTAGGACTCTCTTTCCTGAGTTGTGCTGGAGCAGCTGAGATTGGAAAGAGAGACCTTAGATTCGGTCCAGACAAGCCCATACTGTCATCACCACAAATGTCCCCGGGGTAACAGAGATTATTGAGTACAAAAGACGCTATCAAAAAACATAACAGATGCAGACAGATAAAGTGGATTTAAATTGCTTCTGGATTTTTTCTATTCCTTGAGCTTTTGTGTGCCTGCAGTAACTGACCCAGGGTGAAATTCAGATGCTTTGTTTTAGTTTTGACTCTGTTTCTTTTTCAATAATACCAAATTTTTGATTCTAGAAGGATCTACTTCTCAGATGAGTACAGAATATCAAGGGTTGATTTCCTCCAAAGTAATAAAGGATTATTTGTTGCTAAGGAATACTAGCTGGTTACCTAATATCAACAATAGAGTAGAAGGTTAGTTGGAAAGGAGTTGATGAAGGAATTGAATGTTGCTAATGATATGGAAGAAAGTTCTGTATTCAATAAGAGTCAGGGGGATCTAGTGGGTACTATGCTACATGAAAAAAGTCAGATTCAGAAAGACATCTACCATATGATTTCACTTATATGGGGAATCTAAACACACAAAATAAGTGAACACACAAACAAACAAAAAGAATCAGATCTATAAATACAGAGAACTGATGGTTGCCAGAGGGGAGGGCGGTAGAGGGAAGGGCAAAATGGGTGAAGGGGAGTGGGAGGTGCACGCTTCTGGTTATGGAATGACTAAGTGATGGGGGTGAAAGGGACAGCATAGGGAATGAAGTCAATGATATTGTAATGGTGTGGTATGGAGACAGATGGGGGCTACACGTGTGCTGAGCACAGCACAGTATATAGAGCCATTTAATCACTATGTTACACTCCTGAAACCAATGTAATCTGTGCCGACTATACTAAAAAAAAAATCTAGTGGATCAAGAAAAAAAGTCAGGGGCTTAGACAGTTCTGAAAATTCAACCCATTCCTTGCATTGTGGGCTCAATCCAGGAAGCATGTTTTGGTCCTTCTTGCACACTTGGCACTATGCAAGGCACCAGCGATACAGCAGTAAACGCAGTTCTGCTCCCCATCCCGGGGAGCCCCACCCGGGCTTGGAAGAAAGACACTTCACCCACCAGAAGGGTGGGTTCCAGCTGGACCGAGAAGGGCCCTGAATGTCATGCTGACAATCCTGCGCTTATGCTCCAAGGTTGGTGAAGAACCGTCAGAGAGCTGTTTTCTGTGCTGGGGAGGGGGTAAGAGGCAAGCGTGCAGTGGGATTACTGGCAAGTCAGCCTCTTTGACCCTCATTTTCTTTGTCTGGAAAGAGAAGATAATAATAATTCCCTGCCCATCTTGCAGCGCTGTTCTAAAGATCAAATGAAATCATAGTATGCTATTCCGGTGTCAAGAACTGTGATTAGGGCTGGCTAATAATCTAGAAGTCTGGAAACACAGGGAAGACAGCTGCTGCACCGCGATGCTCTGGGAGGATAACATCTTGTATCCTCCAGCATGGGCATATCTAGGAGGGAAACCAGTCTTGGTAAAAAAACAAAAAGCAAACTAGTAAAAAAAGAAAATATACCCAACCCACCAAAACCCAAGTAATGGAATATTTTGAAAGAAGAGTAATTCTTTTTTTCTTTTCAAGTGAAGTTTGTTGCAAGTGAAAAAAAAAAAAAACAAAAACAGAAAATGCACCCTTCCAAAGCAATAGAGGCTCGACAGCTGTTGTCTGGCGCTGACCAGACTACCAGAGAATATCCAAAAATTCTCCTGAATTGCTATTCCTCCAGGGCGTGCTCAGACCCAAGGAGTTCACTGTTTCAGAATTAAGGACTTCTCTGGGCACTGTTTTCCTTCTTCACTCATGTGATTTCCTGCAAGTGTTGTTCCCTGAGGGAAGATGCTTTTGTTTAGGAGGACTCAGAGCTTATTTGGCTTCTCTGTGGACTTTGAGATTCACGTGCCAGTATAGCACCTATTATAAACCAAGGCATCCCTCAGGGAAAACAGGACAAGCCCATGTAACATAAGCTGTACTGGCCCTATTTCAAGCCCTGAAATCCCATTTATTCAGCTCAAATTTGAGAATTCATCCCAACATCGAAAGCATATACAGGAGGTCTTCAGCTTGGGGGAAAATGTTTATTTTGGACTGTTTTCTTCTCATTTGTGCCATGTTGAAAAATTACAGAGAAGGAAATGGTCATTGTTATTGTGTTGGATAATGAGTAACCGTAGAAGTCAAAGTTTTGCCAAATCTCATTATTACTGAGATAAACTAGTTACTACAGTTATACAGAAATAAAATCTGAATGGCAACAAAGGCCCTTATTAAACATTTATTTCACTTTTGTTTTTTTAATGCTCACATTAACAGAGGAATTTCACCTCTAGAAAAGAGAAAGAGGCTGAAGGACGACTGCCTAAACTATGTCTCATTCAATTCTTACCAGACAGGATTCTTACAAAGTAGGCAGGTGACCCCATTTCTTAGATGAGATTGAGACCAAGAGAGTGATTTTTGCCAAAGGTCACACAGAAGTGGTAGAGTCATTATTTAAGCCTGACTACCTAACCCTCAACACTGAGCTCCTTCCTCAGCACTCCACCTTCACCTTGAGAGTCTCCTGGGACTTTGGCCCCAGTCTAGCCAGGAGGAAGTAGAGGGCTTGCAAAACTGGTTGGATCAGTGGATAGAGGAAAAAGCCTCTCCACCACAGAGAATGTGAGTGTGGTTTGGGAGTACTGACCTATTATGAAATAGCACCCACACTCAGCCCCTCTACCTCTCCCCACCTCCTTCCTTCTTCCTTTTGGAGGGGGGTTTCTCATTCTTGCCTCTACTGACATTTTAAGACCAGATAATTCTTTGTTGCATGTGTGTGTGTGTATCTGTTGGGAGGGGTGGTCCTCTGTTGCAGGGTGTTGAGTAGTATACCCAGCTTCTTATCTACTAGATGTCAGTAGCATCTCTCAGTCATGATAACAATATGGGACTATCTCCTCTAACTAATCCCTCGGTTAAGAACCATTGTTTTATGGTGACCAATCATCCCAGTTTGCCCTGGACTGAGATATTTGTTATGGTTTCAGTGTTTAAAACAGGATAGTTGGGACTTAACGGAGATGCCTGGTCACCCTACATGTGAGATTTCATCTCCTGCTTAAATAAAGTCTGTGGAGCAAGAGGGCGTTGTGTTAACAATGTCCCAGCAGTCTGCAGTTTCACCGAGCTGTTGCTACACCGACTGCTTCTACCTAATACTCCTTTCTTCCCCTGTGTAGCCTGCGAGGGGAGCAGGGGAAGCGACCTACTGCAGAGAGACTGACTGAGTAGCCAGGTAGGTTGTTACAGGACTGAAGAAGACGGGAGGGAACACTTGTGCGTGTGGGCATGTGTGTGTGAGCTGGGAGGCGCAGGTGAGTAATAACCACAGAGAGCTTATCGGTGCTGCCCAGGTGGGCAGTGTTCACGTGTGTTCACACCAGGAATTAACGGATATTGGACGGGGGGGAAGATTTTCAGCTCTGCGTTAACTTAGCCTATGCCTGTGTGGTGTGGGTGTTTTAGTTTATTTGCTACTTTGAAATATTCTTCTGAGTTACTCTGACAGCCAATGAAGGGCCCTTCCCTGAGAGAAACAAACAAAAGAAAAACTTCAAATTGGTTTGTTATCAGGATAATTTCTGTGGTGCTGTTGAGAATACATGTGCGATAGGAATAAATACTTTGGTTCTTGGGAAACTCACCAAATATTACTGGAACATATCATTTGTCTGGCAGCCTTCTCAGCTCATGGGGTCATGCAAATACCCATGTAGAGAATGAAAACAGCTGAATTCCCAAGACACCAATGCTGAGGTTAAATGCTAGGTTTTGCTGCTGGATCTCTGGGCCCCATGGCTTGTGACCTGCGTGGTCGCAGGTGGTGGGAGAATGAATCCTTTGTCTAAGTGCTGAGTCTGGGTTGCTATAAACCTCAATGGTGAATTGACAAGTGTGGACGTGGAGGGTGTGAATCACTTCAATCCTTGTGGCTCTGCCCAGGGCCCTGCCTCCTTCTCTGCTTCAGCAGTGGGGAGATGAAGCAGGTTCCATGAGGTCAGTGCTAATACAGCAGGTCACCTGGCAGGAAGGCCCTCCCCTCGCTGGTTCCTGCATGGGCCTTCCGCTCTGCTCTTTGACACAGATGTTGGGAGGGCGATTTGCCGTGTGGGAGTGTTTTTATTTTCCTTGATTATGTAAACCGGTAGCTTTTTCCAAGAACACCTTGTGCCCTGAAGCTCTAGGCTGATTTCTTCCCGTTGGCTGGCCAGGTTTCATTTTACTGGAAAGTGTATTTTTCAAGTTGCTGAGCAGTGATAACTGCCAGTGCCTCTTGGGAGCGTAGTACCTGAAGTTCGGGGATCCCCAACCACATCCTGTGACAATGACAGCGGATGAGCTGGTTTTCTTTGTGAACGGAAAAAAGGTAAGGTGGAGCCGGCCGGCCTTTGGTCTGTCTTCTCTGGTCCCGTGGAAGGGAAGTTTGTCCTTCGGAGGAGGGCTATTCTCTCTCTTTCATATTCTCTCTTACTGTCTCTCCTTTCTTTCTCTCTCTCCCTCCGAAGTGTTGCTGCATTTTGGGTAACACTGGGGAACGAAAACCTTGTCAGATATAGAACACAGTCAAAACATTCTAGGGTCAAAGCAGTGCCCAGGAGGCAGGTGATAAGAGAGGTGTGCGGCAGCAGAGACGCTGGCACAAAGCTGAAAAAGGGCACAGTGTCCTGGGTGGGACTGGATGTCGTCCACATGCCTCCATCGCTGTGTTTATTCCAACACATTGAGGCTTTCGTCATTCTCTTTACTGAGAGTAGGAACATGAACTTGTTTCCTTGCTAATATTGGGATATAAGATGTACATAGCCTTTGATTCTGGTATCTCATGTATGTAAATGTGACAGATTACTTGTGTGAGGACATTTACTGACATCTTGTGGCAAGCCACAGTTTGTTTTTTCCCATAAAGGGCATGTTTCTCTCCCCTCTTCCCCCCTAGTATTGCAATAAATATTTCAAGTCTCTTACTTTGATAAAAATTGCCCCCTTGGATGATCTCCATTGATGCACAGGGACGTGGGGAAGGTAGGAGTAGGTGGAACAGAGGGGTCTTAGGCTGTGGGTACCAATTTTCCCAGCCTCTTCCCAGTGATAGTGTTACTCGGTGCGTTAGTGTTGGGAGGCACAAGATGTCTGCCTCCTCCTCCATTATTTGGGATGTGAACTGTGATCACTTGGTTATGGTGGTATCCACCAGTTTTCTCCACAGTAAAATTACTTTTTTACCTTTTATAGTTAATCAATAATCTATGAGAAGACACTTTAAGTCTGTGAAACTATCTTCATGAATAACCTTCACCCAGTAGTTTTAGCTCCCGTTGATGATTCTTGACTTGGTCAGTTATTGTGCTGATTGCAAGATTAGGCTAATTGTATTCATTAGTTGGCTTCTTCTGTCAGAAAGAACTTTCTTTCTCTCGATCTGTTTACTTATTATATATCACTTTGGACTCATAAGTTTTAATTTTATTTAATGAGTTATAATCCATTAAAGCTACTATTCATTTTGCTGCTGAAATTTTATCAGAGCAATTTGCTGAGCCTAGCATTTTCTAAACTCATATACCCATGAAGTGTTTGTCCTTTGGAATGCCCACTGGCATCTTGTTGAGAGAGGGTTCTGTGGAAATTGCTGGAGCAGCACTGCAGCCGTGCTATGAGAGTGGTGCAGCCATTCTGTGTAGGAATTCAAGGAAGATTGGACCACTTGTGACTGGGGTGATATACAAAATCGTTGCCAGGGAAGTTTCACTGGAGTAAAAGACTAGGTTGTCAGGAAAGGAGGAGAAGAAAAAGCTGAAAATTAAGATTGGGGACATAATGGAAAAAGGCCTCAGAAGACAGTGTAAGGACCTTGGATGTTATCTTGAACATGTGGGAAGTCACGGAAAGCACGGAGCAGGGGACAGATGTGATGAAAGCCGAGCTGGAAGAGGAAGCTACAATTTGAGGGGAGGGTAGTCAGCTAAGAGGCTCTTCCTGCCACTTGCAAGAAAGGCGATAGGGATCTTTATTTGTGTGTTTATGACTTCTCTGAGAGAAAAGAAATAGTTCCTCCTGTGCACTTTGTAACCAGGAATTTGAACAAACTGGATCCGTGGGGTGTAATAAGAGAAAACGAATCTGATTCTCCACTTTCCTTGAAACATTCTTCAAGAGGCAAATGCTGGCAGTGTTATGACTTTTTGGGTGGCTCCTAATCACTAACGAAGTCCTAGGGTCATTTCTAAGTTTCCATTCACAGTCTCAATTCAAGATAGAACACCAACATTCTCTCTTTTGCATGGGCTACACTAGGTCCACAGGCAACACCTAGCAAACCTTTGCTCTCCCAAACTCTGAGAGTGCACCCCAATGCCAATACTGCCCTTTCTTCTTCAGCTCGCCTGGTAAGCCTATCTCTAGCTTTTAGATACGCAGACCATTCTATCCCCCATTCTACAAGGGCTGTCTGTTAGCTTCACATGTAGGGTTATGGGAGCCCCCTCACAGAGTTTGAGGTGTGAGGTACATACCTTCTCTCCTCAACCTTAGGAAGATGTAAGACTCACAATGCCATTCTCTCTAAAGAAATTCTTGTCATAAATTCTCTGTCTTTAATCATCCCAGTCACCCCAACCCTATTACCCTTGACAATGTATGATGAATATGAGTAGTGAAACAGGTTGTCATGGATTTCCTTTGACTATTTGCATTGAAAAAACTGGCACCTCATTTTGTAGGCAACATTTTCATCTTATTGAGTGTATCATTTGTGGACCTTTGGGTTGAGAGTTCTCCTCCACGTGTGACATGTGTTAGTGGTGTTGGCTGTGATAGCCCAATGCATACAATAGTCCCTGTGTGCACAGGGGAACAGACACACTCTCTGCTGCCTGAGAATGTATGTGCTGGGGGGCATAGCTGCCCCTCACATTCACAGGTGTGATCCAACAGCTGGAAATGAGATGACATGTTTGATTTGAAGGGGGCTCTGCCTTAGCCACCTCAGAATGGCAGGTGCAATACCTGAGCCCTCTGTGGTAGGTCCAGAGAGAAGCACTAAAGTAGAATTTTAGAATTGGAGAATATCGGCATGTATAGAGGGTGGTTTGTGGTTCATATGTTCATTCTTATGGAATTATCAAGAAAAAGACCTTGGTTTTCATGATATATTTAGCACATCCCTATTAGCTCCACAGACTCTTGGGCTAAGTCTACCTAGGATATATTTTTCTTCTGGTTTTATTCTTATAGGTGGTGGAGAAGAATGCAGATCCAGAAACAACCCTTTTGGCCTACCTGAGAAGAAAATGTATCCTGACTTCGGAGGAGGAGGGGGGGTATGAGAAGTCATTCTCTAGGCCTTATGTCATTTTCCAGTGATGGTGGGAGGCCATGAAGTGTCGAGGACAGAGCCCTAGAGCCAGGCTCTGGACGTCTGCATTATAGCTGTGTGACTCAGCAGCTGTGTGACTCTGGGAAGTCATCTGAACTCTCCAGGTGTAAAATTATCAGCTGTCAAATGAGAGGATTCTTCTTGATGTTTCTCAAGATCTCAAGTGGTGCCAAGATTTAATCCAGGGTGTGTAAAATGAATAGCTGTGAGTGGCTCTCATTAGCCCTGGTAAGCTGCACAGCCATTCCCCTTGAGGAGAGGGCCTTCCTCAGATCTCTGCTGATCCACAAAGGGATCAGCAGTCTTCCTGGGCAATCTTCCTAGTTCTGTGAAGGTGGAAGGAAGGTCAGAGGAAGGAGTGTTTTTTGGGAAAGGGTGCCTGGGCTAGGGAACTGTGTGGAGGTACCATCCACTGTGGAGATGGTGGGTACAAGGAGGCAAGGACAGGGGAGTCCTGAGGGGCACCTGGGATGTTACTCTTCCTTCAGCACAAGCAGGGTTCTGTAACATCTAAGACCTTGTGTTCTTTCAAAGTAGGAAGGTATTCTGAGACCCTAGTACAGAAACAACAGTGCAAATATAATCGGAGCTGGCATTTAATGAGCACTTACTAGATGTAGATAGAGTTTAAGCTGATTTTTGTACATGATCTCACTGATCCCCATAGCAGTTCTTTTGACACAACTTTGGACAGAGGAGGAAGTGAGGCCAGCACATGAGAGGGACCTGCTGCTTGTTCATGTGTTCTGGGCAAATGCTGGCAGAGCCCAGGCTAAAACCCAGAGCTATGCTCTTAACCTCCCACCCATGATGGAAACCCTTCAGGGTTGGTTGTTGGGATGATGCTCATCCTGACTTCCATCAACAAACCTCTCTCACCCTCAGAGGCAGGGATGTCCAGTGGCTCATTCAGGTGACATATTTTAGGACAACAAAGGATTTTTTTCAGTTCCCACAGAAACAAGTCTGAAGTCCATGGCCTTACCTCTGGTTCACTCATCTCTTATCAGATGGTGTCTGGCTCTGCAGTACTTTATCCTGGAGTTTCTATCTGGAGAGGGCAAGTCTGGAGTTTCACGGTCCCTGAACTTGGTGGCTCTTTGTCAGAGGTGGAATCCCTCAGTAGGATCAGGAGACTACACAGAACTCTATTTCCAGTCTCCCTACCTGGGAGGCCTGAGAAAAGAGGCAATTCTCAGAGATGGTTGACATTAGTTTTAGTTTTCTGATACAGTGTTGAAGGCCCCAAAGTCTCAGACATTCCTGATCATAGCAATTGCTAATTTAAAGGTTGAATCTCAAATGAAATCCCAAACTGAAAGTCTTCACATAAATGAAGGCCAGGTGGCTTTTTGCTGTTTGTGGTGAGAGTTAATTTCTGGAAGTTCTTGAAAAGAAAGAATAAGAAGAGGGGGGAAAAAGAAAGAGCCCAGTCTTAATTTCTACACTGGCTTGCAAAAAGATCTCCAGGTCACAAGATTTTGCTGGACTTTGGGTGCTACCATTTGTTTCCCCATGCCTCTATATTGTCTGATTGCTGGTAATGACATATTCTGATGAGTGAGAAGAATAACTTAGGACATCAAGATTTCTTCCCGAATGTGTTTTGAAAGAGCAGCCACATGGTGAAGGGGGAGCCCCCAGATCTGGAGTCAGATGATTTTGTTTGGGCCCTTACACATGGTAACATGAGTGACTGTCTTCCTTGCAGGGCTCACATTACCTCCTGGGACTCAGTTTGTTTTGTTTTGTTTTGTTTTAATCTGTGGGGAAATGGTAACTCCTACCCCACTTGCTCACTAAAGTATTGAGAAGATTAAATGATTCCATGGATGTCAAGTAGTTTTCAAGTGTAAGATGCTATGTCATCATTAGTTACTAATTTTGTCTTGCAAATGTGGGAAATGACCAGTGATAATGACCTCCATCTTTGGTAGATAACTGGGTGGCTTAGAGGCCCGGAGCCTGAAGGGAAAGCAGCAGCAGAGACTATGCTACAAGCAAAGGGGCTGCTTTAAGTGTTGTTCTCTAGAATAGCCTATTACTTAGGCATGTAAGCAAACTCAAAGTTATCATGTAAGAGATGGTTGCAATATTGGTCCCAACCTCGATGAATCTTCATTTTATTTTACATTCACATAGCTTATGGGTGGATATTCAGAAGCCCCTCATCCAACCCTACTTTTGGTTCCTGGACTTAATCAACCAAAAGGTTCAAGGTGAAAAGGTGGGACTCAGTAGGTCCCAGAAGAGATCAACGTCTCTTTTGTCTTCATTGAATACCCATGCGGGGTGATTTGAGGGCCACCCAAGTGCCTGGTTCACTTGCCCAGTGAGACCACGGGTTGGGAGCCTAGAAGACCATGCCAGGAAGATCTCAATGTGAAGAAGAATCTCCAGGATTGGACAGCAGTGGGACTCCAGTCCCAGGGAATACTTGAGTGCTGTCTGATAGGACCCTGTTACCTTTCCTCTTCTGTGCAGTGGGGATGGTCTCATTCTCTACCTCCAGGGTACAGTGTGGCATTTTCTGGAAGAGGAGGCTGTGTGGGTCTGCTGCCTCCCTGGGTTGAGGGGCCTGAGCCTGGGTGTGGCAACGGATGGCTCTGCACAGACACTTCCCAGCGGCCCAGCAAAGACTCTTCTGTGAGTTCATGTTCCTTAACCCTCCACCATCCAGTGGGGCTGAGCGGGACCAAGCTGGGCTGTGGAGAAGGGGGCTGCGGGGCTTGCACNCAGTAGGTCCCAGAAGAGATCAACGTCTCTTTTGTCTTCATTGAATACCCATGCGGGGTGATTTGAGGGCCACCCAAGTGCCTGGTTCACTTGCCCAGTGAGACCACGGGTTGGGAGCCTAGAAGACCATGCCAGGAAGATCTCAATGTGAAGAAGAATCTCCAGGATTGGACAGCAGTGGGACTCCAGTCCCAGGGAATACTTGAGTGCTGTCTGATAGGACCCTGTTACCTTTCCTCTTCTGTGCAGTGGGGATGGTCTCATTCTCTACCTCCAGGGTACAGTGTGGCATTTTCTGGAAGAGGAGGCTGTGTGGGTCTGCTGCCTCCCTGGGTTGAGGGGCCTGAGCCTGGGTGTGGCAACGGATGGCTCTGCACAGACACTTCCCAGCGGCCCAGCAAAGACTCTTCTGTGAGTTCATGTTCCTTAACCCTCCACCATCCAGTGGGGCTGAGCGGGACCAAGCTGGGCTGTGGAGAAGGGGGCTGCGGGGCTTGCACAGTGATGCTTTCCAAGTATGATCGTTTCCAGAACAAGATCATGTATCCTTTGCCTGATGGTTGAGTGTCTATGCAAGGACTGTGATATAGGGGTCTGGTTGTTAGTGTGTGTGTGTATGTGTGCATGCCCATGAGACCTTTCTAAGATCCAGACTCGTTTCCTATCCCATGAAATCCTTCAATTGGTCTCCACTGCCTGTGGGATAAAGTCCAATTTCTGTGCTTAGCACTCAAGGCCCACACAGGAAGGAGTGTCCCATCTTTGCTCTCCAGTTTTCTCCCTTTGTGCACCAAGGACTCTGTCCTGGGGACAACTGTGGACTCCTAACACTCTCTGCCCACTGATTTCCTATTCTTGGAATAAGTTGTTACCAAGTCTTGAGTGTCCTTTTTCTAGGACTTCTGTACTTGGCTAACTCTTGCTAGCTCCTAAGGAGCGGGCAAAATATTGTCTCTTCCAGGAAGCCTTCCTTGACCTGCTAAGGTTGTATAGGGTACCCACTGGCTGTGCTGGTCCCACAGTGCCCTGTCCTCAGCCCTCCTGAAACGCTTACTGTAAGCTGTTTAGATTGCATCTTTATGCTGGCTTCTATTTTCCTGGGTTGACTGCAGACTATTAAAGAACATCTTACTCACCTCCATTTCCTCAGCCCTCAGCAGAATGCCTGGCATTTGCTGATGTTGAGTAAATGGATGAATGGTTATGAGAAAAGTGGACATCAGGAAGCTCTGTTTAAGGGGATGGTGTCTGATGTTTCCTGGGAATTGCCCCTCCCTTTACTCCACAGAGGATGGGAGAAAAGGATGTAGGTGAAAGCCAGGGAACAAAGTGAGTGGAGAGGCTATGGAAGGGCCCTGCAGAGAGAGGAGCATGTACTGAGCTTGGAATCTGCCAGAAACTTCCTCTTGACTCAGCCTCCATGGTTGGACTAAGAGGAGACTGCGGGTGACCCTGGGGCCCATGCTCCAGCTCAGAGGCTTAGGATGCACTGACGCCTGTTACAAAAGCCTTGGCAGGGGCTCGCGCCCCCCCACCCCTGGGGTGGGGTGCGCTTCCTTTGTTGCTGGCCCAGAGTCCTGGGTGGAGAGGTGAGGACAGCTGTGGAAGAGGTCAGAATGTAAAGCAGAGTGAAGAGTAATGACATAAAGCGTCTCGAAGTCTCTGATGGTTGTGTGGACAACGGAATGACCTTAATCTGGGCTCCAGCCACTTTTCTGCCAATGCCTGCCTGGCCCCCATCTGCTCTTTGCATCATGTTGCCGTGACAACTGTGGAAGGAATAGGAAGCACTAAGTCGAGGCTGCATCCTGTGCAGGTAACTGGAGGGAACGGAATCTTGTGCCAGGGCTGCAGACTTGCTTTGGGATGGGAAGCTGAGTGTCACTGCCTAGCCAGGAGGCTCTGTGGCCCAGCCACCTCGCTATCTCCTCTGGGGGTGGTGAGGTGGAAGGATGAGGCCCCAGGTCTGAAGCTCCCTCCTGTGGCCATTGCATGACCCCGAGGGGACCACAGGGCCAGCCAGATGTGGTGGACAGGGCAGTCCGGGTATGCCAGCCTCAGAGGGGGAAGAGGTGAGGGACCTCCCCACCCAGCCCCCCGAGTGTGCTTAGGAAACCCCTGCCATCTCAAATTCAAGATTCCAAA
>NW_024082961.1:0-59035 GCF_003009895.1 Hyaena hyaena | reverse complement strand
CTCACTCCCCGTAGAGGGTAGAGGGGGATCGCCTCCCACCCTGGAGTCTCCGATCCCGGCCCGATTTTATCTTCCCCGGTTCACACTCACGTTAGAAGTCTCTCTCAGTGGATTCTGCGTCTTTTTTCTCCCAATCTCTCAGGTTTTGTAAGGTTTCCAATGGCTTCAGATCTTTTCTGTGTGATGTATGGGCGCGAGTGCAAGTACGGAGCTCCTTACTTCTCCGCCATCTTGCCCCCTCTTATTGATAATTCTTTATGCAATGCTATAGGCTTGATATTCTGACCATTTCACTGGTAAGGATCTTGAGTCTCTGAGGAATTAAGAAAAGTCCAGTATGAGAGCTATCACTGAAACCCAGCTCTATCTGATTCCAAATCTACTACAGTGTACTGTGATTTTCCTACTCCTTCCTTCACCTGTTCTCCTAGAAGTCATATGCATGACTTCTCTCCTCTCTCTCCTAGATAGAATCCGTTAGCAATCTGCATATCACCTCATTAAAAATAAAGTAGAAATAAGGAGAAAATAAAATAAATCAAGTTCAAAAGATATGCACAGATAGTCAAATTTGAATTTCCATTTGGGACTCAGGGCATTCTGCTACATTTAGAAATAACAGTATTTCAATTCAATCTACTTAGATCAAATATTGTAGTTTATGGTGTGTGTGTGTGTGTGTGTGTGTGTGTGTGTGTGTAATGAAGACACAGCCAACTTAGCAAAACTATCAATTAATGGATTTATTACTTTATTCAATAGCTTATTATTAGGCACCAAAATATGCTTCAATATTGTGCTATGTCCTAAGAATTTAACAATAAAAAAATAAAACTTTTTTAGTGTTTACCTAAAAACAGTTAATAGTCTAGTAGGGGCAACTAGCTTCTAGCAAAATCTATACATGTATTTAATGAATAAAATTATGTTAAGTGCCACAAGGAATACAGTATGACCTGAAAACATTTACAGCATAAGATATAATCCTGTCTGAGTTGAACTTTCAAAGGGAAATATTGGGTGGGGATTCTTTTTTTTTTTTTAATTTTTTTTTAATGTTTTATTTATTTCTAGGAGAGAGAGAGAGACAGCGTGAGCAGGGGAGGGTCAGAGAGAGAGGGAGTCACAGACTGAAACAGGCTCCAGGCTCTGAGCTGGCAGTCAGCACAGAGCCGGACGCGGGGCTCGAACCCACGAACGCCGAGATCATGACCCAAGCGAAAGTCAGACGCTTAACCGACTAAGCCACCCAGGCGCCCCGGGTGGGGATTCTTTATAGCTAGCTTTTAGGTCTTTGTTTTTTTTTTCCCCCAGATTTCCATTTGCCATGTCTGATAAAGGGTAATTACCATAATAGTTAATATTATAGCAATGACAGCATATGCAGAGCCCTTGACATCATACTTGGCACATACACATACTCAATAAGCAACGGTTCCTTTCCTCTCTGATATCCCTGCCATGTATGCACTTTCTGTCTCACCTTTATGAATCATCAATTTAACTGAATCTAAAATAACAGTTTGATAAGGAGAAATGCTTTTTTCCTCCCTTTTGAATAACTCATTTTTAATTTTTTTAATGTTTATTTTTGAGAGAAAGAGAAGTAAGAGTGCAAGCCGGGGAGGGGCAGAGAGAGAAGGAGACACAGAATCTGAAGCAGGCTCCAGACTCAGCTGTCAGAACAGAGCTGGATACGGGGCTCAAATCCATGAACTGTGAGATCATGACCTGAGCTAAAACCAGACACTTAACCAACTGACCCACTGAAGCACCCCTAACTCATTTCTTATTTTCTTCCTTCCTTCCTTCCTCTCTCTCTTTCTTTTTCTTTCACCTAGATCTTTAAAAATATCTTCCTTGACACATGCTATGGTACATGAATGTGTGAAATACAGCACATATGCATGAATAACCATCTCTAATATTCACACATACCACCTCTTTTTCTTATATTCCAATCTACCTTTTGCTCTTATTTCTTTTGAATCTCGCATCACCTTGGATATTCTCAAACTAGTCAACTCTATTGGTTTTACATATTACTTTATGTTGTCTTGGATATTCTCACAGTAATGATCTGTTTTTTTAATTTGGATTTTATTTTTTAATTCAAGTTAATTAACATACCGTGTATTATTGGTTTCAGGAGTAGAACCCAGTGATCCATCACTTAAATGCAACACCCAGTGTTCATCTCAAAAAGTGTCCTCCTTAATGTCCATCACCCATTTAGCCTATCCCTCCTCCACATTCCCTCTAGCAACCCTCAGTTTGTTCTCTGTATTTAGCAGTTTCTTACGGTTTGCCTCTTCTGTTTTGATCTTATTTTTTCCCTCCCTTCCCCTATGTTCATCTGTTGTGTTTCTCAAATTCCACATATGAGTGAAATCATATAAAATGTCTTTCTCTGACTTATTTCACTAAGCATAATACCCTCTAGTTCCACCTATGTTGTTGCAAGTGGCAAGATTTCATTTTTATCATCACCGAGTAATATTCCATTGTATATATAGCATTTTCTTTATCCAATTTTTTTAATGTTTAATTTATTTCTGAGAAAGAGAGAGAGAGAAACAGTGTGAGCAGGGGAGGGTCAGAGAGAGAAGGAGATACAGAATCTGAAACAGGCTCCAGGCTCTGAGCTAGCTGTCAGTACAGAGCCTGATGCGGGGCTCAAACCCTCCAGCCATGAGATCATGACCTGAGATGAAGTCGGACGCTTAACCAACTGAGCCACCCAGGCACCCCCTTCTTTATCCATTCTTTAGTCGATGGCCATTTGGGTTCTTGCCAAAATTTGGGCATTGTGGATAGTGGTACAATAAACATTGGGTGCATGTGCCCCTTCAAATCAGCATTTTTGTATCCTCTGGACAAATACCTAGTAGTGAAATTGTTGGGTTGTAGCATAGTTCTATTTTTAATTTTTTGAGGAATCTCCATACTGTTTTCCAAACTGCACTAGTTTGTTTGATCTGTTTAAATAACCATCTCTAGGGTAAAAAATCTTGCGATGTCCATAGTATTCAGGTTATTTTCCAACTAGTTAGGCATAAAAGTGTTGTGAGGTTATCCAGTTCACTTGATAGGAATATGCCTCTGCTCAGTTAAAATAGTTGTTAAATGTTGATAAGCAAATAACCCATCCCAAATGGATGGACTAGTCCCCTCCTGACTGCTGCTTGAAGCTGCCAAACTCCAAAGGCTCATCCCCTTGAGCATGTATTATAATGACTACCATGTCCTTTAATAAGTTATTGTCAATATATATTATAGAGGTTGTCTTGGGTTATGTCATCCCACCCATCTTTTAGCCAAGACAGGGAGGAGTCTCCATAAAACATTTGTGCATTCAATTGATTTTTACTGAAATAAAGGAGGAAAAATGAAGAAAAGAGTGTGACAAGTTACTCTTTTCAAATATTCGAAAAGAAAATTGAATGCATCATGTCTAATCCCATGGGGGAGGATCTGGGATAAAAAGGGAGCAATCCTAAGACCAATAAACAAAGGGTACAGAAAGCCATACTGTGATACCCCACAAAGAAAGCCTTCATGGTAGTTAGAATTGTTGAACAAAAATGAATTCATATGTTATATGGTCATAATCTCCTAACTTCTGAGCTAACCAGATTGACAGTGGTAAAGGTATGGGGAGTTTTTGTGACTGGAGGTTTAGTTCAATGCACTCTATTTTCCTTAGCTCCTCTAAATTCCCATGGCTTTAAAGCCACTTGCCCACCCCCCCTTAATTACAGTGAGCATGTGTGGGTGGGGAGAACAAATGTCAGGGTAAGAAATCATTAAGAAAAGGGACGCCTGGGTGGCTCAGTCGGTTAAGCGGCAGACTTTGGATCAGGTCAAGATCTCAGTTTCTGGGTTTGAGGCCCGCGTGAGTCTCTGTGTTGACAGCTAGCTCAGATCCTGGAGCCTGTCTTTGGATTCTGTATCTCTCTCTCTCTCTGACCCTCCCCTGCTCATGCTGTCTCTCTCTGACTCTCAAAAATAAATAAAAAACATTAAAAAACGTAAAAAAAGAATATATTGAATAAACTTTTATCAAGTAATAAAAAAATCTCCAGAGTTAATTCATGCAAAGAGTTAATAATGCACTGCTTTTTCAAAAGTTTGCAAGTTCTTTACCTTATTTTTATCTAAGAATAACTTAAAACAGAAGTGGCTTTGAACTCTAGAGTCAAAAAAGTCATGATTTCATGCCCATAGTGGGCATTGAATACTAAACAGTAAAGAGGAGATGTGTTTGAACATCTCCATCAAATTGACATCAAAAATGGATAGATTGGGGTGCCCAGGTGGCTCAGTTGGTTGAGTGACTGACTTCGGGTCATGATCTCATGGTCCATGGGTTTGAGTCTTGCATCAGGGTCTGAGTGGATGGTTCAGAGCCTGGAGCCTGCTTTAGATTCTGTGTGTCCCTCTCTCTCTCTGCTGCTTTCCTTCCCATGCTTGCTTGCTCTTCCTCTCACACACTCTCTCTCTCAAAAACAAATAAACATTAAAAACAATTTAATTTAAAAAAATGGATGGATTTTCTCAGTGTTTCTGCACCTGTCCCGAGCATACAGTTCCCCTTTTCACTACGGTAGTTGCATTTACAGTTTCAAAAACAATGTAATGATTTTTTTTTCCATTTCATTTCATCAACAGGGTAGTAAAGATGAAAGAGACCCAAGGGACTGTCTAATCCCACCCCCTCCATTCTGCAAGGAAATATGCTCACAGAAGTGAACATGATAAGAAGATGGAGTAAACACTGCATACATCCTAATTAGCAGTGCTGACTATCTCACTGCATGACTCCCTCTGCTGATACCCGCAGGGCCTTGTTAACCTCATTCTAGGGGTCCTGTATGGCTTGGATACCTACTTAGCTAATCTAGTCAAGCATTAGCCCAAGTTAGATTGAGTCAGTATTGATGCTGGGATTTGTGGAATCCTCAGTCCGAATTCACTGTGGCTTAGCATTCGTTTGTTGACTGTTTGTTATGTCTCAGACTCTCTACATAAAGTCCTGAATCCACAACTATAAAAGACATAAAATCCTCATACTCAACGAAGTCTCATGTAGAGAAGACAAACAATATAGAGTAAAAAAAAAAAAGGCAGTAAATGCTACAATATAGCGACACAAGATGGGCAGATGGGGTGAGATTTGGAACTGATTCAGGTAGCAAAAGAACAGGGACTTTAGTTACTGCAAGTCTCTAGTGCTTAGAATACCACACGGCACAATTCCAGAAAGAAGAATGTAGAAAGGCACAAAGTCACGAGTCAGGAGAGAACAAGTTGGGTTCACTAAAATTCTGTGTGCACATAAAACATGGTGAAAAATGAGTCTGGGGGTTGACCCAGGAACCAGATCATGAAGAGTGGAATGGTCACACCAAGGGGTTTATGTTCCTCCTGGGAGCCAACAGAAAGAATTTGAGTGCGGCAGCAATCACTTCAATGCCTGTGTGTAGCAGGGAGGAAACAGTGACAGAGAGATGGAGGAAGGACATTGAGTAAGTCACTAGAGAAAAGGAGAACACCTGGGACATTGGCTAAACAGGCCAAGATAAAAAAAAAAAAAGGAAGAAGAAAAAGAGAAAGAAAAAGTGAACATGCTAATAAGAATACCTTGCCATAACCGGTATGACATGTCCTTATGTAATTACTTTGTACTTGATCTATCTCTTATTTCTAATGTCCTTCCTGAATCTGAATCTGAATTAATGTGCTACAAGAGTTCATTTTCTCCTTACTCAGAGTGCCCCTGTCAAGACAATGTTTAAGCCCCGAGAAGAGTGTTCCTGGGAGAGGTTGCAGCATGTGATAAGATTCAGAGAGGAAGAGAACATGGCACGGGGCTCAGCGGGAGTTGGCAGTTCTCTGTTTCAGCAGAAGTGCAGCATGTGTGTCTGTACTACGTAGACGGAAGGTACACAGGGGGCAAGACCACAAAGGCATTTTGCACGCGATTAAGGAGTTTGAATAGAATTCCAAAGTGGTACAAATACCCTGAAAAGCTAAAACACAAAAGCAGCGTAATTCAGGAAATGCCATAAATCAAAATATAATAATCTCCAGGCAGACATATTAGCTCTACAATGATTCAGGCTCTTATTCAAAGAATACCCCATGTGAAATACTTTATATTAAGAATATGGAAGGCAATTAGGTAAATAACTCAGTCATTTTAATCTACTTTTAGGTCTTTAATATGACTGCTTTATTTGTTTTGTTTTTACTTTTATTTCCCTCTTAGTCGTGTTGAACGTTGAGGCATTATTCTCTTTCCCATATCTACTTACTGGGAGTGGTCTGGGATAGCTAAGGACAGGAAAGTGGATTGTTTGCTAAATCTTAGTATAGACTTGGATACGCCAATGTTCAGAAAAAAGTAAAGCGGAGGGAGAGAGTGTCATTGCCATGATGAAAATTGAGATGAAAGTTTCCTGGCTAGAAGTGGATGGTTACGAGGGGCTCAGAGGGTGACTGGATGGTTTATGATGGTAAAGAGTTAGTTTTAGATGGATAGACAAAGATGAGAGTGAATAGGTGAGGCAATAACGGCTAATTCAAAAGTGGAAGATATTTGGACCAGTAAGAAATTCTAAAGAGAAATTTTAAAAATTCTTACAAGGATCCAACAGGGACATAACTAGAAAATGTGTGCAAGGACCATGGTAATGTCACACTCATGTATGTCACACTGAAACTGTCTTCTAGCAAATTATAGTCTTAATTTCTCTCTCTTTCTCTTTCACACATGCGCACACACACACACACCACAGACAGCAGAAAACTTTTTGTTGTTACTGTACCCAGTCATGTTGTAAAAATAAAAGTATTCTCCTACTCACTTTTTATGTGCCAAGTTTTATATTACTTATATAATCTAATCCTCCCTCAAATCCTAGGAAATAGATACAATTACTGCATCCAGTTTAAGATCAGGAGTCTGAATCTCAGTGGTGTTAAATAACATATAAGAGCTACAGGGGCACCTGGGTGGCTCGGTCAGTTAAGTGTCTGACTTCAGTTCAGGTCATGATCTCACGGTCTGTGAGTTCCAGCTCCTCACTGGGCTCTGTGCTGACAGCTCGGAGCCTGGAGCCTGCTTTGGAGTCTGTGTCTCCTTCTCTCTCTGCCCTTCCCCTGCTCACACTCTGTCTCTCTGTCTCTGTCTCTCTCAAAAGTAATAAACATTAAAAAATAAAATAAAACAGGGAGTAAAAGATAAACCTTTTTGGAAAACCTATAATTACCCTATGACTCTACAATTCATTCCTAAGTATACACCAAGAAAAATGAAACCTGTCCATACAAAAATTACAGCGAATGTTCATAGCAGCATTATTTATAAAAACCAAAATTGGAAATAATTTAAAAGTCTATCAACTGGTGAATGGATAAACCAAATATAGTCCATCCATAAAATGGAATATGATACAGAAAAAGAAATGACGTTCCGATACATGCTACACGATGGTAAACTTTGAATCTACTCCAGTATGTAAAAGAAGCCTCCATAAAAGACTATCTATTACATGACTTCTTTCATGTAAAGAGCCATGAATAGACAAATCTGTAACAACTGAAAGTAGATTAGTGGTTGCCTGGGGCTGGGACCTAGACGTGGGAGAAGAGGAGGGAAAGGCTAATGACTATTAATGGGTTCTTTTCTGAGATGCCATAAATGTTCAAATTAGGTTGTGCTGATGGTTGCACATAGCTCTGTAAATACATGAAAAACATGGAACTGCATACTTCAAATGGGCTGATTTTATGTTACGTGAAATTTATGTCAATAGCTGAAATGGTAGAACCAGGATTTATATTTAGTCTGAATATAGGACCTGAACTTGTAACTAATACACTAATTAATCTTCTACATCTATATGGGTGTTGTCATCCCTGATTGGCATCTCTGAAGTGTGAAAGACTCAGTTTCCATAGATTCTCTTGCTTCCTAGCTTCACCTAAATGGCAAAGTTTATGCAGTGCAAACTATCAAATGAACCCTCTTCTGCTTTGAAATGACAAGCAGGGGTGCTTGGGTGGCTCAGTCGGTTAAGTGTCTGACTTCAGCTCAGGTCATGATTTCATGGTTAGTGGGTTCGAGCCCCGCGTCGGGCTCTGTGTTTTCAGCTCGGGGCCTGGAGCCTGTCTTCGGATTCTGTGTCTCCCTCTCTCTCACTAACCTTCCCCTCCTCACTCTCTCTCTCTCTCTCAAAAATAAATAAAACATTTGAAAAAACAAAGAAATGACAAGTAGTCTTTCTTTTTTCTAAGGAAAATTTCTTCACTGAAGTTTCCTGATTTTATTCTCTTCTATCTCTTCTCTGACTTTGCTCCGTCTTCCTCTGTTGCTTGTTCTCCAGCAACAAACATTTTCAGATGATCCTTATTAGAGAAGAAAAACACAGAACAAGACACTTTCCCATGTCCTTCATTCCCTCCTCATCCTGTCACCTGACCTCTTGTATTATGGCTGCTACACTCATAAGAGATGACTTGGTTCCATTTTTCCAAAATCCACTTAGGCCAAACCTCTTGCCCTCAGAGTGGCTTTCATCTCTACTGCTTATCTGTTCTTTAAGATTCATCTTCTATTGCCTCCTAATGTCCAAATCCTGCAGATCTTCTAACCCCCAAACCTAGAGGCAAAACTGAGTCAGAAGGAGTCAGGTTTTGGCTTCAGTCCAAATTCTTCCACTCTCTGAGTTGGAATTTTCCTCTTATTTAGTACAGCAAAAGGTATTGAAAATATTATATTGGAAACACTCATCAACCGTAAGAATGCTGGACATATACTTCATATATATTAAATAATGAGTCAACATTTCTGGATTTCAGCAAACGAGATAAACTTCATCTAATTTTCAAGTGCTATTGATTGTGCGAGAGAATATATAAGGTGGAGGTGGGAATACTTCTTTGAAGAAAAATAAAACTAGAACTTGTATAGATTTCATTTACTTTGGTTTTTAATGTGGTATATATGAAGAGATCTTTAGGATGTTAAAGTGCAATCTAGGTTATACCCAGGTTGTAATGATTATTTTCTGTTTCATCTTGCAATCAAATTCTGCAGGCTTTGTCACTTTTACTTAAGCAAAGCATACAAACTGTCTGTTGTGGATGATATGTATAAATTCAAATATTCTTAGATGGAGAGAAAATTTTAGAGCTCTCACTCTATTTTGCTACCAGTGCAAAGGCAAAGCTTTTCAAAACTCACTTACAAAAATTATTGCATGGAGTCATTAGCAAGGGGGAATAATCACTTGTAAAACTCAATGATTCAACAGAGGTTATTGATGATATCCTTAACAAGTACATGTAAAATGTCAATACCAATCCCAATATCCTCATTTGCATTCTCTATTGGATTACAGATGTCTTGCTGGAGGTTAGAAGGTGAAGACATGTGCCCAGAAGTAATCACAGTAAATATAAGCTTCATTTAGCTCTATTGTTGGTATCAACAGGCTACTGGGGCAATGCTTTTTTAAAATAATGAAATAACTTCATGTGCAATTAATTTCTTACATTATTTCCACTTAAGAGTCAGTAATAGAAGAATTTTAGCCCCCATAATCATGATACCCTGGTGTTACTCCTACAAATACAGAATGAAAGAGACCTTGAAGATCTAAGTAATAGTATCAGTTATTTGACTGTAATATTGTAAGATTATCCTGGATTATCCAAGTGGACCTAATCTAATCACATGAGTCCTTACAAGATTTTTCCCTGGCTGGTAGCAGAAGAGGAAGTCAGAGATTTGAAGAACAGGGTTTCAACATGCTCTAGTTTGTTTAAAAATGAATTACAATTACAAGGAACTGAATTCTTCCAACAACCTGATGATATGTGGAAGCAGAGTCTTCCCCAGAGCTTCTAGATAGGAGGCCAGCTCAGCCAGCATTTTGATTAAGACCCTGTGATGCTCTGCACAATGGATACGATTGAGCCACCTTGTGTTTAGACTTATCATGAAACTGAGATAAGAAATGGATGTTCTTATAAGCCACTAAGTTTGTGGTAATTTATGACATTGACAATAAAAGGGTAACAAGAAGCCTTATCAGTAATTTATAATGATGTGATAAGCCTTGCTATGTTTGATATGGGGTGCATTTGACACTAAAATGACAGAACATAAGATTTTTAACTTGCAGTCTGTCCATGAAAACATGCATATGCAAACTTACAGAAAAAAAAAAGAAAGACACCATCACTGGAATAGCTATGTGTTTTATATCCTTGGATATGACAGAAACAGTAATATGTCTTTGCTGAATATATATTATGGTGTTATATAAATGCATAAAAGATAAAGTGAAGCTATTTTTGATTGGAGTATACTTTTGAATTTAGTATCACAACAAATAGTTTTTATGTTCCTCCTGAGGAGAAATGAATTGAACTTGGTCTTCAGTGTGTTGGTTCTGTCCATGTAGCCAGGATAAATCAGCTGATGTGAAAATAATTCTTCTGTCTACAAGTGACAAGGAGAAGGGCACATGGGTGGCTCAGGCAGTTGAGCATCCAACTCTTGATTTTGGCTCAGGTCATGATCCCAGGGTCATGAGATTGAACACCTCGTTTGTGCCCAGCATGGAATTCTCTCTCTCAAAATACATAAATAAACATTAAAAAAAAATAACAACAACAAGTGACAAGAAGAGAATCTGAATACCCTCAATGGTTTCTCAATGCGATAAGCCCAGTTTCTGTAACTGAGAAACATAGTCTTTGACATTCTTTCAAATACTCTGTGCAGCAGTTGTCTTTAAATGGCAATTTCAGTAATGGTTTGAAGAGCTCCTCACTGTAATTTGGCGGTAGTTTGATTCTGCTCTGTTAGAAAAATTTCAAGAGCCAAGTCAAAGGAAAATATTAACCACAATTTATACATCATGAAACCCAAATTACTTGTCAGAGAGTCAGAAAAGTACATAGCAGTTCTGAACCTATCACATGTGTTGCTCCCTATTAATTATTATAAGTTTCAGGTTCAAGGGCATTGACTTAAATGCAGATATTCAATTCTCAGGAACAACTTATTCCCTTTTCCTTGTACCTCAAGCTCATCAATATATTAATTTAAATTTTTATTCATTCATTTAGTTAATGTTCATCTAGTACCTATTGTGGACCAGGGGCTTTGCTATAATATCAAAAGTAAAGATTTGCAAAAGTCCTGGCTCCTACTCTCAAAAAGTTCAACATGTAGAAGAAAGACATATTTAAATATTAATTGAAATACAGTGTTGTCTAAGTAAGAATTAAAAATAGTTGTGTACCAAATAAAAAGTACTTAATACCACACTGAGTCAGAGAAGGCTACCTGGATGAAGACATGTTTGAGAATTCTGAAAGATAATAAGAAGAAGATATGATGTCACAAATTTGCCTGAAGTATAATAGAGTAATTGGAAATGCAATGAGCATGTTAGTTCAAGTCAGATAATGAAAAGGCTCCTATGTTTTATATAAAACAGATTTTAGACTATCTAGACAAAGAAAATTCATTAAAAGGTATAATAAGGGGCACTTGTGTGGCTCAGCTGATTAAGCTTCTGACTGTTGGCTTCAGTTCAAGTCATAATCTCATGGTTTGTGACAGTGAGCCTTGCATCAGGCTCTGCACTAACAGCACTGAGCCTGCCTGGGATTCTCTCTCCCTCTCTCTTTGCCCTTCCCCCACTCAAAATAAATAAATAAACTTAAAAAGTATAACCATGGAGACATAATGATGAGATAAGTGTTTCAGAAATATAACTCTGGCTATGTTGAAGATAATGGATTTAAGATAAGGACAGTTGAATACTTCATATATAGGATTATATTTATAAGAAATTTCCAGAAAAAGCAAATACACAAAGGGAGAAAGATGATTAATGGTTGCTTGGGACTTACCGTGGGAGTGAGGATTGACTCTAATTCCACACAAGGGATCTTTATGAGGTGATGTAAATGTTCTAAACTGAATTGTGGTGATGGTTGCATAACTACACGTTTACAAAA
Organism: Hyaena hyaena; assembly: GCF_003009895.1. NCBI lineage: Eukaryota > Metazoa > Chordata > Mammalia > Carnivora > Hyaenidae > Hyaena > Hyaena hyaena. Next base: position 46,990 of record NW_024082961.1, on the reverse strand, counting down.
ATAGTTGAAATTTACATGTTTAGTAAGCCCATGAGTAGAAGGAGAAGAGAAAGAAAGAAGAAAGAAAGAAAGAAAGAAAGAAAGAAAGAAAGAAAGAAAGAACGAACGAACTTAGATGAAGGATGTAGAAACACATACAGAAAACAGAAAAAATGGAAGAGCTTGGGGGCAAGGTTGAATGAATTTCAAAAGGGACAGGAAAGTGTAGTTATCTACAGAGCTATTCGCTGCTCATTTCAAGGAGATTGAAGACTAGGGATAGACATTAGATGTAAGAGAGAGGATATATAACAAAGCACATTGAGGGATTATATTATAATAATTAAGAACCTAGGTTCTGAAGGTAGATATAAATTCAAATCCTGCTTTCTATTTAGGTTTGTGGGAATTTGGGTGACTTGCATTCTAAGTCCCATTTCAAACCCCAAACCAAAACCTATCAAATATAACTACCTTTAAGAATTGGGGGGGTGGGGGGGGGCGCCTGGGTGGCTTAGTCGGTTAAGCGTCCGACTTTCGCTTAGGTCATGATCTCGCGGTTCCTGGATTCGAGCCCCGCGTCAGGCTCTGTGCTGACTGCCAGCTCAGAGCCGGGAGCCTGTTTCGGAGTCTGTCACTCCCTCTCTCTCTGACCCTCCCCTGCTCACACTGTCTCTCTCTCTCCTAGAAATAAATAAAAAACATTAAAAAAAATTAAAAAAAAAAAAAAAAGAACTGTGGTGAGGGGTTGGGGTGCCTGGATGGCTCAGTCAGTTGAGTGTCTAACTTCAGCTCAGGTCATGATCTCATGGTTCATGGGTTTGAGCCCCACATCGGGCTCTGCTGACAGCTTAGAGCCTGGAGCCTGCTTGGGATTCTGTGTCTCCCTCTCTCGCTCTGTCCCTCCCCCACTCATGCTGTGTTTCTGTCTCAATAATAAATGAACATAAAAAAAAATTGTGGTGAGGGGTGCCTGGCTTGATCAACCAGTTGAGCGACCAATTCTTGATTTTGGCTTAAGTCATGATCCCAAGGTCCTGGGATTGAGTCCCGTGGTGGGCTCTGTGCTGAGCATGGAGCCTGCTTGGGATTCTCTCCCTCCATTATCTCTACCCCTCCCCTGCTCACGTGCTCTCTCTGTCTCTCTCTCTCTCTCAAAATAAACAACAACACAACAACAAAGAATTGTGTTAAAGATGAATAAGGTGGGGAATGGAAATTAAAAAAAACACTTAAAAAATTTTTTTTACAAGGGGGAGAAGAAGGGAGGAAATGGTGGAGGAAAGGGAGAGAGGCAAACCATGAGAGACTCTTGAATGCTGACAAAAACTGAGGACTGATGGATGTGGGGGGGAGGGAGGAAGGGCATGGAGGAGGGCACTTGTGGGGATGAGCACTGGGTGTTATGTGGAAACTAATTTGACAATAAACTATTTGTAAAAAAAAAAAACCACTTAAATTTTAAAGCAAGGTGGTCACATTTGTCCATTATAAGTATGACCATCTGCAATACACAGATGTTAGTCCCAGGAGAGAGAGAGGTGAAAGACTAGTTGACAGACGGTGGTGAGTGTCAAAGCAGGAAAAAAATGAAGACAGTCAAATTGAATCAATGAAAATGGAGAACAGGACAAAGATTGACAAAGACGCTGAAGTACAATACATCTTAAACCCAGGAGCAATTTGTTTGAGAAACCCATGTTTTGAGTGAGCTCCGTCGATGATGATAATCAAAGGCAGATCTATCTGCTTGGGACATATTATGGCATTCGTGTTTTCTCTGTTGTGGATTATGGAATTGGGGGTATTATAGCAATTGGGATGCTGAGGATGAAGTGTTATGAGAGTATTCTTGAACTATATCTCTGTTATATATACTTCCTGAGAATAACTGGTCTGTAGTGCATCCTGAAGTTAATATTTGGAAATAGAAGTTATATTTACATCTAAATCACATTTTAGTGTGGTAGCATAAAGGGGAAAATGTTTTTACTGTTCCTGGCAGTAATGCTATATTTTACCTTCACTCTGGAGTTTTAGACAGAAAAATAAAGTGTTAGCAAAAAGAAATTAAATGGCTCTGTTGTGATATCTTTTTGCGGTTTATTATTTTTTAATCCAAATTTCATTTTATGTGTGAAGATTCTATGAAAAACAAAAAAATGTAGAGAGACAGATTCAATATCCTTCTCCTTTAGGAATTCATTTACTGATAAAATGACTATTCTGTCAAGAATTATCATCATAAAAAGAGATATCAAAAGAATCATTTTCTCTATTCCTTTTCAAGCAAATTATTTCTGCTGTTCTTCCATGAGGCGCTGCTTTGCTTGAGACAGACCTTACCATGGAAGACTGCATTTCAGCCATTTGACGTCTTTGTACCATAGACTGGTCAACCTATTGGACTAACCTGCTTAAATATTTAATTACTAAAATATTTATGAGAATCTCTGACATGAAAGAATCTTTACTTTCTAAAATAAATACAGACTCCAAGTTTCAAAACATATGAAGTGTCATGACAAAGATAGAGATTTGAGAGCTACCAGAGGTCTCCTTGAAGATGATGTCTTGAAGATGGTCCAACGATGTGACCAGATGAAGTCTGTCTCATGGTGCGTAGGCTAGACTGTCAGCAAAATAACTATTTTCATTCACATTACTGAATCAATCACTCTTATTGCAATGTCATTCTATGTATCTGTTGATGCTTCCTCATTAAAATTCTATTTAGTCTGATATTAATGTTGTTACATCAGCCTTCTTTCATTTATATTTGGTTATCTTGCCTATACATCCTATTTTATTTTTAAGGGTTTTTTTTCTGTGCATTTTTCTGTAAGAAATAACTCTTGCAAGCAACATATAGCTGAGTTTTAAATAATCTAATCCGAAAAACTTTGTTATAAACAGGCTTATTCTTTTAGCACTTATTCTGGTTAATGTATTAACACTTGTTTTTTCTAGTTTTTTGCTCTGCTTAGGTAAAGTTTTCTTTTTTAAAATTTTTTTTAATTTGAGAGAAATAGAGAGAGAATGTGAGTGGGAGGGGAGAGAGAGAGAAAGAGAGAGGAAGGGAGAGACAATCTCAAGCAGGTTCCATGCTCAGTGCAGAGCCCAACACAGGACTTGATCCCAGGACCCTGGGATCATGACTTGAGCCAAAATCAAGAGTCAGACACTCAACTGACTGAGTTACCCAAGTGTCCCTGCTTGAGTAAAGTTTTCTTTATCCTTTTCTTTTAAAATATGCTTTTCTGAGGCAACCAATGGAATGGGAAAAGATATTTGCAAATGACATATCAGATAAAAGATTAGTATCTAAAATCTATAAAGAATTTATCAAACTCAACACCTGAAAAACAAATAATCCAGTGAAGAAATGGGCAGAAGACATGAATAGACATTTTTCCAAAGAAGAAATCCAGATGGTTAACAAACACGTGAAAAGATGCTCAATATCACTCATCATCAGGAAAATACAAATCAAAGCCACACTGAGATACCACCTCACACTGTCAAGGTGCCTAAAATGAACCAATCAGGAAACTACAGATGCTGGTAAGGATGTGGAGAAATAAGAACCCTCTTGCACTGTTGGTGGGAATGCAATCTGGTGCAGCTGCTCTGGAAAACAGTGTGGAGGTTCCTCAAAAAATTAAAAATAAAACTACCCTATGACCCAGCAATAGCACTATCAGGAATTTACCCAAGGGATACACAAGTCCTGATGTATAGGGGCACATGTACCCCAATGTTTATAGCAGTGCTTTCAACAATAGCCAAATCATGGAAAGAGCCTAAATGTCCATCAACTGATGCATGGATAAAGAAAATGTGGTTTATATATACAATGGAATACTACCTGGCAATGAGAAAGAATAAAATCATGTCATTTGCAGCAATGTGGATGGAACTGGAAGGTATTATGCTGAAATAAGTCACTCAGAGAGGACAGATGTCATATGTTTTTACTCATACGTGGATCCTGAGAAACTTAACAGATCATGGGGGTAAGGAAGGGAAAAAAATAGTTACAAACAGAGAGGGAGGGAGGCAGACCATAGGAGACTCTTAAATACAGAGAACAAACAGGGAGAATGGGAAGTAGGGGAGAGGGGGAAATGGGTGATGGGCATTGAGGAGGACACTTATTGGGATGAGCACTGGTATTGTATGGAAGCCAATTTGACAATAAATTATATTAAGAATAAACAAAATATGCTTTTCTGCTTTATTGGTTTATAGATTTGAGATAAGAATTTTTTTATTTTAAATATTTCTTTTTTTATATATTTTTATTTATTTCTAGGAGAGAGAGAGAGATAGCGTGAGCAGGGGAGGGTCAGAGAGAGAGGGAGACACAGAATCTGAAGCAGGCTCCAGGCTCTGAGCTGGCAGTCAGCACAGAGCCCGACGCTGGGCTCGAACCCACGAACCGCGAGATCATGACCTGAGCGAAAGCCGGACGCTTAACCGACTAAGCCACCCAGGCGTCCCTGAGATAAGAATTTTAAATGTTCACTGGTTACACCTAAAATTTTAATATATAGACCTCACTGTACGTATTTCTAATAAGCCAAAATTATTTCATTCGACTCTGTTCCTCCCAAGTAGAAAAGGTCTCCCATGTTTTAATTCTTAACATTTCATCCACATGCTCCTTTTAAAATTTTTTTCTAAAAGTGCCGAGCAGAAATTATTATTATTTTACAGTAAGTATTGAATTAAATTTACAAGTATATTTCACTACTTTTTTTCATACTATTTTTTCTTGCACCAGACCCCTGCATTCTTGCCTTTTCTTTATGCTGAGGTATCTCTGTTAGTAGTTCTTTCAGGAAAGTCTATGGGTGATAAACTCCCATTAGTCTGATTTTTTTTTTTTCTTATTTCATCCTAACTCTTGAATGACAGTTTAACTGGCTACAGAACCCTAAACTGCCGGTCATGTTCACTCAACATTTTGAAGATACTACTCTGCTATCTTCTGGCTCATATTGTTGTTGATGAGAAGCTTGCTATTTGTGTATGCAATTTGTATGCAATCATATGTATGCAATTTGTCTTTTTTATCTGCTAATGTTATTTTTATTTGCTAATTAATATTTTGTTTTTAACCTTTATGTTCCATAGTTTTACTAAAATGTGTATGGTTATAAGTTTCTTTTAATTTGTTTTCTATTTGGCATTCAGCTCATTGGATTAGTCTGCGGACTATGTCTTATACTTTGGAAAATTCCCAGCCTTATTTCAATCTTGCTTCTCTGCCATTCTTTTCTTTTCTTTTTTAATATGGAACACTTCAGGAATTTGTGTGTCATCCTTGCGTAGGGGCATGCTAATCTTATCTGTATCGTGCCAATTTTAGTATATATGCTGCTTAAGCAAACACACTTCTTTTTTTTTTACAAGTAGTTTATTGTCAAATTAGTTTCCACATAACACTCAGTGCTCATCCCCACAAGTGCCCTCCTCCATGCCCATCCCCCCTCCCCCCCCACATCCATCAGTCCTCAGTTTTTGTCAGCATTCAAGAGTCTCTCATGGTTTGCCTCTCTCCCTTTCCCCCACCATTTCTGCCCTTCTTCTCCCCCTTGTTCCTCCGTCAAGTTCCTCCTAATCCTCCTATACGTGCAAACATATGATATTTGTCCTTCTCTGCCTGACTTATTTCGCTCAGCATAACACCCTCAAGGTCCATCCATGTTGCTACACATGGCCAGATTTCATTGTTTCTCATTGCCATGTGGTATTCCATGGTATAGATAAACCACATCTTCTCGATCCATTCTTCCGTTGATGGACACTTAGGCTCTTTCCATGTTTTAGCTATTGTGGAGAGTGCTGCTTTGAACATTGGGGTTCATGTGCTCCCATGCATCAGCATTTCTGTATCCCTTGGGTAAATTCCTAGCAGTAAGCGAGCACACTTCTTTGCCATTCTTTATGTTCTGTTCCTACTGAATGCCTGCTACATCAATATTGGTGTCTTCTAATCTGTTCCCTGTAACTCCGAACTAAAGTATCCCATCTACATTGGAAGTATGGCCTTCCAATCTCAATCCCTTTTGTTTTTCTCTGCTTATTTGTCAATATCCTTTGTTGTTTTTATGAATGATATCTTCTCATTGGTATCTTTGGAAATTTAAAACTCCTTATTTAAATTGTTAACTGTGCTTTTAGCATGATTGTTTTTCACTTTTGGTTTGTATTTTGATTTTCAGGTATCTCTTCACTAAGACCTCCCTCCTCTTTCTCCCTCCTCGCCTCATGCCCCATTTACACTCAAATTTCTCTTTCTGTCGGTTATGTATTGATCTTCACACAATTCTTTGAGATTGCTATAATAGCACCTGATCTCACAGGGGCAGCTCAGGAGTCCTGACCTCCAAGCACAATTGCAATATTGGGAATCCAGTCAGTGAACCATTGTGGAGCTTAATCTGGGCTTTGGCTGGTGAGGTTATGAGGCTATGCCTGCTTCCTCTTGGCTGTTTGGGAAAAAGCTTCATATAAGCCATCTGATCAGCTAGTGAATGTCAGCGGCAATGTGTGTTAGCCTTCTTTCACCAAGTGAGGGGCATTAGCCCACCTCTGCTTTTAAGATATGAGTCTGACTTTTATCTCCTGTGTATGAGCGCTAATTTTTCTGATATCATGTAAAACTGGCTTCACCTGCCTGCAGATTTAAAGCCAAGCAGCTTCCCTTTAAAAACATATTTTACCCTCTAGGTTCTCCCCCGTTTCCTCAAATACCCATGAAAGAAAGTAAACCTTGAATTGTTGGTGTTATTCTTTCTGACTTCTAACTAATTTGTGGATCCTAGACCATGACTTCTGTTCCTGTATCTACAATAATTCTTCTCTATCCCACCTTGATACAAAGTCTAAGATTTAGCTTCCTACCTTTTGTGCAGGTAGAGATATTTTCATCTGGATGTATGATTCACTTATATCTGGATTTTATATTTGGTAACTCCCCACATAAAAACTCCTAAGTGCATGTACACACACACACACACACACACACACACACACACAATCTCACTCTTGAGAATGGAAAAGGACAAATGTATACAAATAGGGAAATGCAAGATTGCTAACATGGAACTCTGATGTATCATAATAAGGTGTGCTGTGGTCTTTGTTTTCCGTTTTGTTTTATTTTGTGTTTTGTTTTTACTTTAGCTGGATAACAATGTGCACTTCCAAAAGTAACGTTTCCTTTAATCAGCACCAATTCCCTGGAAGAGAGCCCATGAGAGCATAGTTGATGATTGAATTCCCACAGCTTTCAAAATACTATTTTCCTTCACTGAGCTGTCAGCCATCAAAGGCAGAAACTATGGATTGCAAATACATGGCTATAGTCTAAGTGGTACAGCATATTCCTTCGTCTTGAAGAAATTGAAAAAGAAATCCCAAACTGCCCATACCTTGCAGTGGTTTTATGTTCAGAAATCAGGAGGAATTTCCGAATGGAAAATTTATGGCTGATGGAACCTAAGTAGGGTGACAGAAGCTCATATGGAAAACTGTAAACAAATCTCAAGTGAAGGTCTTACCCAAGCCTACAGATTTTGTATCTTGGCCTGAAGGGTCCGAGGGCATATTTAAAAGTTAACAAACTGATACATAAAAACATTCTTGTGACAGCAAAGGCTGCTTTCCCAGGTCTATTTAAATTTCTCTATTCCTAAGAGACAGCAGAAGCCAATATTGTGTGTGGGGTGGGGGTGGTGGTGGTGGTGGTGGTGGTGTGTGTGTGTGTGATCTACCTTGCTATTTTTCCTTTTTTTTTCTATCTTAAACTCATTTTTTAGTGTTTATCCCAGCTTCCAACTTTCAATGGACTTTATATTTTATAGCAGTTAGGTTCATAGCAAAACTGAGCAAAATGTACACAGTTCTCATACAACCGCACTCCCTCCAGTATCCTCCACTATCAACATCCCACACAGGGTAACATTTATTACAATGAATGAACCTATCATGGCATATTATTATCATCCAAAGATGGTAATTTTCATTAGGGTTCATTCTTGGCGCGGTACATTCTAAGGGTTTGGACAAATATATAAGGACACATATCTACCATACAGAATAGTTTCACTGCCCTGAAATCCTCTGTGTTCTGCCTAGTCATCCCATTGGCAACTGCCGACTTTTTGCTGACTCCATAGTTTTGCCTTTTTCAGATAGTTATATAATTGGAATCTTATAGTATATAGTCTTTTTGGATTGATTTCACCTAGTAATATGCACTTAAGTTTATTCCATATATTTTCTTTTCCTTTTTTAAAGTTAATTTTTATTTTGAGAGATAGAGAGCAAGTGAGGGTGGGGTAGAGAGAGGGAGACAGAATTCCAAGCCACCTCTGCCCTGTCAGCACAGAGCCTGGATGCAGGGCTCAAACTCCTCAACCATGAGATCACGATATAAGTTGAAGTCACAGGTTTAACAGATTGAGCCACCCAAGCACCCCACTTCCATATATTTTCGTGGCTTGATAGGTCTTTTTTTTTTTTTTTTTTTTAGTGCTGAGTAATTTCCTATTGTCTGGATTTACCACAGTTAATTTATCTGTTCACCTTCTAAAGGACAACTTGATTGCTTCCAAATTTTGGAAGTCAGAATAGAGCTGCTATAAACATTCACGTGCAGGCTTTTGTGTCGATCTACGTTTTTAGTTCGTTTGGGTAAACATCAAAGAAAATAATTGCTGGATTGTATTGTAATATAGCATGTTTACTTTTGCAAGAAATGGCTCATCTGTCTTCTAAAGTGGCTATCCCATTTTGCATTCCCACTAGGAATGAATGAAAGTTCTGGTTGCTCCACATTCTCACCAGCATTTGGTGGTGTCAGTGTTCTGAATTTCGGCTATTCTTTTTTTTTTAAATTTATTTCTAGGAGAGAGAGAGAGAGACAGCGTGAGCCGGGGAGGGTCAGAGAGAGAGGGAGTCACAGAATCTGAAACAGGCTCCAGGCTCTGAGCTGGCAGTCAGCACAGAGCCCGACGCGGGGCTCGAACCCACGAACCGCGAGATCATGACCTAAGCGAAAGTCGGACGCTTAACCGACTAAGCCACCCAGGCGCCCCTGAATTTCGGCTATTCTAATAGGTGTGCGGTAACAGCTTATTTGTTTTAATATTTATTCTATAATGACATGTGGTGTGAAACATCTTTTCATATTGCTTAGTTGCCATCTGTATATGTATATCTACTTGGTGAAATGTCTGTTTAAATCCTTCATCCATTTTTAAACCAGTTTCTTATTATTGAATTTTAAGTTATTTGTATATAACAGATAATAGTCCTTTATCATTTTTGTCTTATACAAATATTTCCTCCCAGTCTGTGACTTATCTTCTCATCTTCTTCACAGTGTCCTTTGCAGAGCAGAAGTTTTTAATTAAAAAAAATTTTTTTTAATGTTTATTTTGAGAGAAAGACAGAGACAGATCATGAGTCTAGAGGAGGGGCAGAGAGACAGGGAGACACAGAATCTGAAGCAGGCTCCAGGCTCTGAGCTGTCAGCACAGAGTCCTTGCAGGACTCAGACCCATGAACCTCAAGATCATGACCTAAGCTGAAGTTAGATGCTCAACTGACTGAGCCATCCAGGGGCCCCAGAAGTTTTTGATTTCAATAACATTCAATTATCAATTATTTCTTTCATGGATTGTGCTTTAGTACTATATCTAAAAAGACATCACCATATCCAGGGTATATACATTTTATCCTATGTTATCTTCTATGAGTTGTGTACTTTCACAGTTGACATTGGTGTCTATCATCTATTTTGAGTTAATTTTTCTTAAGGGTATAATATATCTGTTTGTTATCTCCTTCTCCTTCTCCTTCCTCTACCTCTTCTTTTTCACATACAAACATCTAGTTGTTGCACCACCATTTGTTGAAAAGACTATGTCCAATCCATTGTCAAAGAACATTTGATCATATTATTGGCATCTATTTCTGGGTTCTCTTCTGTTCCATTGACCTTTTTGTCTCTCCTTTCACCAATACCACACTGTCTTGATTATTATAGCTTTAAAGTTAGTCTTGAAGTTGGGCAGTGCTCCTGTTTTGCTTTTCTCCTTCATTCTCTTATTGGCTGTTCTGGGTCTTTTGTCTCCCCATAAAAACTTGAATGATTTTGTCAATACCCACAAAATAACTTTCTGGAATTTTGATTTGGATTGCATTGAATCTATAGGTCAATTTGGGAAGAACTGATATCTAGACAAATTTGAGCTCTTTTGTATCTACATACATGGAAAAAGCTTCTCTATTTAGTTCTTTGATTTTTTTAATCAGTTTTATAGCTGTTTCATAAAGATCTTGTACATATTTTGATAGATTCATACCTGCATATTTCTTTTTATTAGGATGCTAATGTAAATGATGGTTTAATTTCAAACTCCACTTGTCTGTTGCTGATATATAGAAAAGTGATTGATTTTTGTATATTAACCTTGTATCCAGTAATCTTTCTATAGACACCTGTTAGTTCCAGAAGTTTTTGTTTGTTTCGTTTTGTTTGGCAGTTCTTTTGGATTTTCTACATAATCATGTCATATTTGATAACAGACAATTTTATTTCTTTCTTCTCAATCTGTATTCCTTTTATTTCCTTTTCTTGTCTTGTTGTGGTAGCTAGAGCTTTCAGTAAACCAATGAAAAGAAATGGCAAGAGGAGGCATCCTTGCTTAGTTTCTGAACTTACAGTAAAGCTTCTAATTTCTCACTATTAAGTATTACATTAACTATAGTGCTTGTTTTTGTTTGTTGCTTGTTTTTTTCCTTTTTGTTAGTTAGTTTTTCTTTTTTTTCTAGATGTTCTTTATCAACATGTGGAAGTCTCCCTCTATTCCTAGTTTTCTGAGGATTTATCATAAAATGGTGTTGGATTTTATCAATAGCTTCTTATGCAACCATTGAAATAATCTTGTGATTTTTCCTCCTTAGTCTGTTGGTACGACGGCTTACATTAATTGACTTTCTATTTGTTTTGCTAATATGTTGTTGAGGATTTTTGCATCTATGTTCATGAGATACAGATTGGCCTATAGTTTTCTTTTATGGTAATGTTTTTGCATAGTTTTGGTATTAGAATAATGCTGGCCTCATAGAATGAGTTAAGAAGTATTCCCTCTGCTTCCATATTCTGGAAGAGATTACAGAGAACTGGTATAAATTCTTCCTTAAATGTCTGGTACTATTCAACCAGTAAACTCATCTGAATTCCAAATTTTAAAATATATTTTAATGAGAGAACATTAGGCAAATACTTAAAAAACAAAAACTCTTCTCTCTTGAGTTTTTCTTAACAACACCACATCAATCATGCTTTGTAGTATTTATTTGTTTTCTGCATATCAGTTTGACTTAAAATAAACACCACCAGACTCTACAAGAGTCTAGAAGTACTTAAAGTTTTAGTGAAATACTTAAAGCTCACAGCTGGGTGGTGAAGTATTTAAAGCTCTAGTGAGGTACTTAAGGTGGTATTTCAGTACTACAAGAGAAGAATTTAAAGCTCATAGCTGAGTAGATCACTAATGTATCACACTACTCATAAGATAAATTTTGAGTCTGATCCACTTATGGGTTACTTAATTTTCATGTGCTTCATGACCTTAGTGGAGCCTCTGCTAAAGTATGTATGCTGTTCATTAGAGAACCATAAAGATTGTTTAGACTGATCAATAAAAACTATAAACACTAATGAAGACTAAGTTATAGACATAAAACATTATATTTGTCAGTAGCGTCTACTTTGCTCACAAAAGTCACATACCTGTTAAGTTCGAGGAATACCAACTTGCAAAGAATTCTGGCCTGAAGAAACCTCTGTGGTCTCAGGCAAGTAACTTTTACCATATAGTTCCACAGACCAGTACCACATAAATTTAATCTTAATTTTGTGCTTATCTTATGCATTCACTTCAACAAATGTCTCAAGTTGTTGCCACAGCCGAGATGTTGTTCTCGTTGGTGGAAGGGATACAAACATACATGTATTGTTGACCCTTTATACAAGGAGCTTTGGATCAAGTAAGGACAAAAAGACAGATTAATAAAAAAAAAATGAAAAGCCAATTGCAATAGATTATTTTAATAAATAACTGATAAAGTGCGATAGCTTGATAGATAAATGGATAAATAATTTAGACTGGAGACAATAGCCAAAGGTTTATTTCAGGAAGTAAAGCCTAATATGCTTTATAAAACAAATGAGCTTCCTAATAGGTGGATGTATATGGGCTTCTGCAAATTATAATGTTTGAGGGAGTATTTATTTTGAAGCTTCAAGTACTGATTTGGATTGATTTTCAAATTAAAGCTGTCACCATCCATTATATTTTTCAGAGGCAGCGTAGTATTTAAAACAGTGCCTTTTAAAATGCATTTTATCACATAATTAAAGTTCCTTTGTGTAGATCAGGTTTTATCTTAATCTAGTCCAATTAACAAGAATGCATTATTTCTATATCTTGCATAATGACAGTGATGATAAAGAAGAGGATGATAATGGTCGTAGTGAACAGTTACTGAGTGTCTCACAGGTATCAGACAGTATGCTAATGCTGTTATACTATACATGTAATACCTTTCTAATTCTACAACAATTCTAGAAGGCAGATCATATCAATATCTCTTCTTTATGGATAAGAAGATTGAAACAAATAGTACCTCATTACAGATAAGTCCTACTTTAAGAATTGTAAATATATGAAAGGTGAGAGCTGCACATACAATAAAATGAGCAGTGACTGTTTGCTTTCTAAAAGCAAACAGTTCAATTATCAACATTTTTTGCAACTAATTTTCCAGACATTGGGGTAGATGCTGTTGTGAATAGAAATATGTCCCTGTCCTAAGGAGACCACTATATAAGAAATCTGAAAAACAAACAAAACAATGACAATATGATACATACAATATGAAGAATTAGAAAGAGTAAAGTACAGGTAATAAATAGTGCCTGCACTCCTGACAGTCTCATACACTGTTTTTGGAATATGGGATCTACAGTCAAATTGATTTGCTCTTGGCATTTATCAGCAAAAAACTAGTTGTCTATAAATAAAAAGCATAATCATGACATATTATTTGGTAAAAAGTGAACAGTATTTACACAGTCAGGATTAATTAGCATTTTTAAAATGGATGTTGGTATCTTTCTCTATAAAATGGTAATAATATCTCTGAAAATAGTATGGCCATGACAAATGGTTGTAAGAATTAAACAACACAATGTATGAAATGTGCTTGGTAGAATACTTAGCATATAGACATATTTCATAAGTTGTACCCACTAAAAATGACTACTCAGAACACATGAGAACCTATAAATTCATAAAGTAAGAAAGCAAAAATAAGAAATGAGATTTTAAGACATCAATGATCTCGTGTGCCTGGGTGGCTCTAACATCTTAATCTTGGTTTTAACTCAGGTCATGATCTCATGGCTGGCGAGTTCAAGCCCTGCCTGGTGCTCTGTGCTGACAGTAGAGAGTCTACTTGAGATTCTCTCTCTTCCTCTCTCCCTGCCCTTCCCCTACTCAGCTTCTCTGAATCTAAAAATAAATAAACCATTTAATAATAATAAAAAGTCATCAATGATCTCAAGATTTTTGCCTCCACTCTTGATTAATAGGTATTGTTACAAAGTTAAGAAATAAACTAAAGGGGCTACTGGGTGGCTTAGTCGGTTAAGCGTCCGACTTTCGCTTAGGTCATGGTCTCGTGGTTCGTGGGTTCGAGCCCCACGTCGGGCTCTGTGCTGACTGCCAGCTCAGAGCCTGGAGCCTATTTCAGAGTCTGTATCTCCCTCTCTCTCTGACCCTCCCCTGCTCACGCTGTCTCTCTCTCTCTCTCCTAGAAATAAATAAAAATATTAAAAAAAAAAAGAAATAAACTAAGAAAGAAGCAGTTATAGATTCTCAGAAACGGCTTAACACAGAAGAGCTGTATAGAAAAGATTGCGTTTAGTGGCACAAAGAATCCATAGTAGAGAGCTGTGCAGCCATAACCTATAAAAGAGCCCAATATATTGAGGCAGAAAGATAGAATACTTCCCTAGGAAGCTACTCAGATCCATGGGGAATAAATAATATGCATGTAAATGAGGGAATATGAGAGGTTTCCTGATGCATTTGGATATTTGGAGATCATATAATTTAAACTGTATTTGAAAATTATGAAAATAACACTAGCAGGTGTTTGGATGATATGCTTTAAGAATTTATAAAAATATATTAATTTTTACATAAAACAACAGACAAGTAAAATGAAATATAAAATTTAGGCAGAGCCAAGAGTTGTAAAGGAAAGTGAACATTATTGTAATATATTATTTGGCGGCAACAAGCGAACAATATTCATGAATAAGAATAATGCTAGTATGACTACGAAATGCCAAAAATTCCATGAAGTTGAGTCAGGTTTGGAAGGTGCAGGGAAGGAAATATGGAGGATGCGAGGTGGGCCAGTAACAGAATTAAATGTTTACCTACCATGAATGAAATCTGAAATCCTTTAATGCAAATAGAAGTATAAGCAAATTGGCTTAAAACATAGAATGCTTGCTTCCGAGAAGTAGTTCTGGGCAGTGAATGTAATGGGATGAAAACTCTCCCTTTTTGGTATGAGCCTGACAACATTATTTGCAATTTAACTGATATGTTTGCTTGTAGAACTCTAATAAAATTTGAAAATACATTTTATTTATTTTTTTAATTTTCAGATTTCTTTTGAGAGAGAGATAGAGATCAAGCAGGGGAGAGGCAGAGAGCGAGAGAGAGAAATCCAATCGGGGGTTGACAGCCCAGAGCCCGATGCAGGGCTTGAACTCGCAAACTTTGAGATCATGACCTGAGCTGAAATCAAGAGTCAGATGCTTAACTGACTAAACCACCCAGGTGCCCCCAAATTACATTTTAAAATATTGACTGAAATTTAGCTTCCCAGAGGAATAAATGAATCATAGGTTTGGACCTGCTCACCTTTATTCTTTAAATCACTAAATCAAGTTTACCTTCTGTACCAGATGAGTAAGTTTAATGTGATTATAGGACCTGTATCCTCCCCTCCACTCCCCACATCTAATACCTATAGTTATTTTCACCTACCTTCAGGTACTTCAGATGTCATTAATGGTCATAAAATCCTTTTTTTGGTATAATTATATAAATAATGTACCTTAATTCAAATGCATTTACAAAGTTCTCTCAGATATGAATGCATTTTCATGTAATAGTAATTATTCAGCAGGTTAGCCTGATTAGGTTGTTTTATTAGATGGCTCACCATTTCCAGAATGTTACCTGTGATAGTAATTTTGGAAAAAGAGAACCCAGCATAACTGGAACTTTGCCATGCTAGTTGAGCATTTGGCTTTTAGTGCAGTGACCTCACCCTTGATGAATATCAGAATCACCTAAACTCAAAGAGTAAAAGATAGGTGTAAGAGGTCAGCTTTAAAAGCAGAAAAGAATTAAATGAGGTTTCATTCTTGCCTGAAACATCTTTTAGGGAGAATTACTGCCTCCAGAGAAGATACTCAAGGAGCTAAAGTCTGACTCAGATTTTTTTATGAGGTCTGGTGTCAAAAAACAAACAAACAAAAAAACCTCAAAAAACCCAAAACCAAAAAACCCTGAAGCAACTAGATCCTTTTAGTGCTAAATAAAAAGATGAAGAGACAAATAGTCAGAAAGGTATGGAGAGACAGAGAGAGAGGAATTTTCCATCACTTGTGATGCTGAAGGTATAAAGATGTGTCTGAGTGGCCACAATGGGCTACCTGCAAGCCAAGCCAAAATTATAAGGAAAGAAGCTATAAAAGATGCAATTTGGGTATTATGTTTGAAGCAAGGGAAGAAGTTTGATACATTAATCATGCAGAGTGGGCCAACAAGGTATCAAGAAATAGAAAACAAGATAGCACAGAAATAGCGCTAGTCCAGTTGAAGATGGTGATCACTAACCTGCCCTTACTCTATTCTTTGTCAACACGAAGCTTCAGGAAAGTCATCGACCAATCTGGTCTTAGTTTCAAAAATGCAAACAACTGTTCCTGTCTTTGTCTGTGATGGGAAGGAGTTAAATTGTGCCCCAGTTAATCCATCCAACAGGTAACATTAGTATTTCATCATGAGTAGGTCATTCATATGAGGTCTGAGAAGGAAAATGAAAAGGTTGACAAGGCAAATTCCTGCTAACAAGCACTTCTGGTTCTTTGCAGAGAAATCCATCCTTACAAGAATCTGAGACTCTGAGTCCAAGCATCATATTGACTATAATAGGCTTTTTTTTTTCACTGTTAGAAGACATACTAAGTATTATAACTGATGAAATTTTTCTAGTCCTCAAATCAGTGTTTTTCAGGCCTTTGGGGACTTAATGAATGCTGCCTGATATTTTTCTTCTCGTGCTGTATGTTTCCTATCAGATTTCCTACTGCAGCATTTTGATTATTTCTGGTTTGAAGCTTCTTCCACCAAATTGCTTTTTGGGGCGGGGATCTGCAAGGAGATAAAAGTATGGTTTGTAATCTTACAGAGTGATTCAGGGATTAGAGTCCTGGCATGGAATCCCTTGTTTATATCCTGCTTACCTTGCCGTATGAAACTCTGTTCAAAATGTCCAAGGTTTCATCTGGGATGATAACACAGGAGAGCAGAGAAACATCTGTTGGAACTTTGAAATGGCAGCTGTCCTCTGTTGCTTTTCCTTTGATGTAAGCATTTAACTCTTAGTACATGAACAAAAGTATCACTTAGGGAGTTTAAAAAATGTAATTGTCTAGGCCTTATCCTTGGGTATTTAATTGGCCTTGGGTGTGTCCAAAATATATTTGTTTGTTTGCTTATTCTTCCAAGTTTTCCAGGTATTTCTCATGGGCAAATCAGGATCGAGAGCTCCCTAGGCTAAGTGAATAAGTTGTAGAAATTGTAGAATACTTTGGAAAGGAATGCAATGCATCTCCTCTGATTCAAAATGCAAAAAAAAAAAAAAAAAAAAATCCCCCAAGATTTGCTAAATCAAGAACAACCAGCAATATAGAATGGAGAGGTAGGTACATTCAAGAGAGGGTGGATTAATATTGTTTGGGATTGGGAGGAAGAGTGGGTGTTGGAAGGAGAATGGAGAGTTTGGGTGCAGGTTCTTTATAGTCTGAAATTTCCCCCGGAGTATAGAAATTACATGCATGGGGCGCCTGGGTGGCTTAGTCAGTTAAGCGTCCGACTTTCACTTAGGTCATGATCTCCCGGTTCGTGGGTTAGAGCCCCGCGTCGGGCTCTGTGCTGACTGCCAGCTCAGAGCCTGGAGCCTGTTTTGGAGTCTGTATCTCCCTCTCTCTCTCTCTGACCCTCCCCTGCTCACGCTGTCTCTCTCTCTCTCTCCTAGAAATAAATAAAACATTAAAAAAAAAAAAGAAATTACATGCAAAATTTCTGTAATGCAGCTTTCCATAACAGAGTTTAAGAAAAATTAGGTGTATTTAAAGTCACTGCTGATATTTTGCGGGTCCTCTTAACACTGCACTTGCTATGAGTACGCTGCAGCCAAGGGCATGTGGGCCAGTGCTAATTTGCATGTCTGATCCCTTGATGCTAACAGAGGTCAACGCTTTGGAATGTTTCCTCTATGAGTAAGACTCGGCTGAAATACAGATGAGTTTTTGATTTTTGGAAATAGGGCATGTTATTCAGGGTAGCAATATCCTGTTCAGAGCTTGATGAGCTGGCTGTCTTTGATTCTGGGCTGGGTCCTTTTGCGTACCTCTGAGGGCTCAATGGTTCAAAGAAATCACAATGGTCTTTATGCCCCATCCTCTTTCTCTAATCCCCCTCTCTCTGAAAATATCCCATCTCTTGGTTTTCAGGTATGTTTGATCTTGCTGGTTTCTTTCTCCCAAACTGTGTAATTTCCCTGTCTCATTGTTTCTGGGTTTGCCACGACTCTGAATATATCTAATGGCAGAGTCACACAGGCAGCATCTGGAGACTTAAGAACTGTGCAAAGTTAAAGCAGGAGTTTGGCTTGAGGCAAATCCCTTGTGAGCAGTCAAGAATGCCATTCATTTCTAATTCTTGCTTCTCTAAACCCACAGGAAATAAATATTTGTAATATAGCCAGAGGATAGAGCTCTGGATCCTTAATGGTGGTTCCCTGATGTGGGAAATCACCATTTCTTTTCCCACCTGATACAAATAGCCATTTTAATTTATCTCTGAGGCAGAATTGAGGGTGATTGCTTTTTTTTTCTTTTTCTGCTGTTGCAAAGGGAAAATGTGAGGGTCTCTTGAGTGCATTTTCCCATGGAAGGGCTTTAGCTAAAGAGAAAAGCCTGCTGATTGTATACTTAATTTACATGCATTGGAATGACTGATTCCTTCCACTGCTAATTGGTGTGTGGTCCATTAATGCTGTAAGTCCTGGAGTACCCCTCTCCTGGTCAGTCACTTAAAGATGCAGAGCCTGGGGAAATGCAAATTTCCATCCAGCTCTGCAGAGGAATGAAATCTGTAAGAAGAGTAATGAACTGAGAACTTGTACATACACAGTCACTAAAATGAATTTTAATTTAGTTTCAGATTCTTAATATCTGTTAATCTAATCACCATTTGGTGTTCTGTGAGATTTTGGGTTATTTTGTTTTACAATTGGTTAGTACACGGTGTTTATTTTTTTAATAAAAATTTCTAAAAGCTAGAAAGTTGTCCTTGAAGGACATATAATCTTCTTTTCGAGGACTGGGCTCTCTGGGAACAATATAAGGTACTCTAGTGACTTTAATCCTAAAACCTCTCAAAACCAGTTTCTGAGTGTGCTGGGCATTTAAGGATTATCTGCCCCTAGGCATTTAGGGGTCTCCAATGTTTATCTCTGTCAGCTTTACATTATTTGATGTTTCAACTTGTTTTACTGTCATTTTTAGGGTGGTTGTTACCAAACTCCATCATTCAACTTAATGAAAACCTGCAAAATGAGGAAAATACTCAAATTTGAAACCAAATAACTGCTTGTCTTCTATTTGCCACTAGCAATTTGGGTGGCTAGTTGATTAATATTGAAAACCCTTCTTTTCTTCATTGTATAATGGAATTAGTAGAATTAAATGAGATACTGTATTTATTCTTTAATGTTTATTTATTTTTGAGAGCGAGACAGAGTGTGAGCAGGGGAGAGGCTGAGAAAGAGGGAGACAGAATCTGAAGCAGGCCCCAGGCTCTGAGCTGTCAGCGGAGCCTGATGCAGGGCTCAAACTCATGAACTGTGTGATCATGACCTGAGCCGAAATCTGATGCTTAACCAACTGAGCCACTCAGGAGCCCCAAGGTATTGTATTTAGAGGATCTAGCTCAGAGTCAAGCCCACGGCAAGAGTCAAACACATGGTAGATTTTACTATGACTTCTGCAACTACCATGAATTCAAGTGCCAGGTTGCTATCGATTAGAAAGTCCTAAGAAACAACTTTCTGAGATGACAAGTATGTTCTAGGTCTTGATCTAGGTGATGGTAATGGTCTACATTTCTGCCTAAGTCATTTATTTATATAAAGGTTCATTAAGCTGTGGACTTAAAATTTATGCATACTACTAATTTTAAAAATGTGTTTTGTGGGGGCGCCTGGGTGGCTTAGTCGGTTAAGCGTCCGACTTTCGCTTAGGTCATGATCTCGTGGTCCGTGGGTTCGGGCCCTACGTCGGGCTCTGTGCTGACTGCCAGCTCAGACCCTGGAGCCTGTTTCAGTCTGTGACTCCCTCTCTCTCTGACCCTCCCCTGCTCACACTGTCTCTCTCTGTCTCTCCTAGAAATAAATAAAACATTTAAAAAAATGTGTTTTGTGAAAGCAGTCTATTATCATTTAACTGCTCTGACTTCATAATCTTCCTAAACATTAATGTGATCATCTTAATAAAACTGATATATTAGTAGAGTATATAAATATAAACCAGTGCAGTTAGAAGACAATGTATGTGCCATACATATGAGTGAGAAGGTAGGAGTTTAAAAGTTATAATATGTAATTTGTGTAGATTATAAAAGATTGTATTTTCACTGTAGAAAATTTGGAAAATGAAAACTTAAAAGCTCACCACCAAAGTCATAGAAAATAACTCCAGTTGTCATCATTTAGAGAAGACTGGTGTTAATATTTGCTAAGTAATCTTTTTGCACATAAACATATATACACATATATATCCATGTCATATATATTTTAATGTTGTGCCCTATGGTGTCACATACTCTTTTTATTTAATGATGTATTATATTCCCTATATTTCAGATAATTTTATACTTTTTTAATGTCTGCAGAGAAGTTCATATATAAAAATATAATTTATAAATTCTTACTCTGACATTTAGAGTAGTTCTCCTTTTGATTTAATTATTGTTGCCTTGCAATAAACTTTTTTGTAAAACACTGAGTAAACCTACTTAGAAGTAGAATTGCTGGACTAAAATATATGTACATTTTAAAACTTTTGATAGCTATATACAAATTACCCTTCCAAAAACTTACAGTTATTTACACTCCTCCCTACAGTGAATCACAGGCCATTTTTTCACATACTTGCCAGTGCTGAACACTAAAAAAATAAATAAACTTTGCCAAAGCAATAGGCAAAATGCAACCTTTTAGATTATATTGCTTTGGTTATGAGTAAGGTTAAAATTTTTAAAGATTTTTGTTTTGATGTTTACTTGCTTCTCAGAGAGAGACAGACAGACAGAGTGCAAGTTGGGGAGGAGCAGAGAGAGAGGGAGACACAGAATCTGAAGCAGGCTCCAGGCTCTGAGCTGTCTACACAGAGCCTGATGCAGGGCTCTAACTCACTAACTGGGAGATCATGACCTAAGCCAAAACCAAGAGTCAGACACTTAACCCTCTGAGCCACCCAGGTGCCCCACTAATAAATTTTAACTTGATGAAGAGCAATATCTTGCAATACAAGTAGTTCATGACACTGAATGTCAAATGATCACAACTGAACCAATGGTTCTTGAAATTTGCTTTTATATCCAAGTGTTTTCTATTACAACCATATTTCCAGAATAAATTATACATCCAAACCAAGGTTTTACTGTATATTGAATACAGAAAGACTGGCACTTGGATCCAGGTTCTCCCAGTTATGAGTTATAATTCAGACTGAGTCCAAGCTTTCTCTCAGCTTCTGTTTCCTCAAATAACAAAAGAAGCATTAAAGTAGCTATCTTTGAATATCTTTTCCCTTTCCTTTATATTTCCAGGCTGGTAATCACCAGTGATATGTTTATGCTTCTAAACTTGTAGAGGAATATTTGATTAGCTATTCCTGTGAAATGGAAAAGTTGACATATGGGATTTCTACTAAATTTTTTTCTCATGTTTCCCCTTTGACTGTGGAGTTTGGAGAGCTACCTACACTGCGGACTTCCAGTTAATATAAGGGACCAGTAATTCTACCCATCTTCTCTCTCTCTCTCTCTGTATTCAACTGAAACACACTATGCACTCCATTTGCTGTGACTTCTCCACTGGATTGGCTACCCGTCCCCTAGCTTAACAATCATTGTATCTTATCTGTGATAACTTTATGAGATCATGAGATAAGCAATTACTTTTTCTGACCATGGGATAAGTAGACTTTGGGCTTTGTGCTAGGACCTAAGAATTTTCTCATTAGATTTTACTTACTTTAAATTAAAACTTTTATGGGTTATTAAATTTTGGAAAAATAAAATCCTAATTCTTTATGATGGATATAGAATAGTATCACCATCTACTATTTGACTTCAATGAAATACTGTCACCACATACAAGTATCCTTTGTTTCCTCTGCACATCCAACTCCAAGGCTCTTTCCAATGCCCTGACCAAATCTTCTTTCTGCTGCCCTGAATTTTTGTTATTGTTGCTGTTTCTCTTGCCTTTTCTCCAAATTCATACAAATCTTGACTGCCTTTTATTTATTTACTTTTTGATTTTGAAAGTAAAATTTAACCAGAGACTTGGTTTGTGTGTGCCCGGTAGGGGTATGGTTATATAACAGATAAGAGCTTTTTGAATCATGAAGCCCTGGACTCGAATCTCAGGTCTAGCATTGTTAACTAAGGCACTTTGGGCAAGTTACACAACCTCACAGGATTGCATTGTTCCTTCTGTAAAATAGGGTAAATAATTCCTTTGCACACCTGTTGTGTGGCTTAAATCAGATATTCACCATGTAAAAATGCCTTGTTCTAAAAAGTGCTGTTTTTTTATTTTTATTATCATTTTAAAATGTTTATTTATTTTTGGGAGAGAGACAGAGACAGAGCGTGAGTGGGGGAGGAGCAGAGAGAGAAAGACACAGAATCCGAAGCAGGCTCCAGGCTCTGAGCTGTCAGCACAGAGCCCGACGTGGGGCTCAAACTCACGAACTGTGAGATCGTGACCTGAGCTGAAGTTGGTCGCTTAGTTGACTGAGTCACCTAGGTGCCCCTACTCAGTTTTATTTTTAACATTCCCTCCCCTGGTTGCTGATTTTCTTATAAAGTTATGGATAAACAAGAAATATCGGCAACACTGAAAACCTTTTGGAAAGTCAAGTGTCACAAGGTTAGCATAAATCAAACACTTGGTCCAAGCTGGGAGTCAGTTTCTAAAAATCCTGCTAAATAAGTTTTGCCATGTTAAATCAGTCTTACTATCCTGGTTTGTTACTGCTGCTTGTTTTTTTTCTTTTTGCTTTAGTGATTCCCCTTTGCTGTCTATATATAACACAGTTAGTTAGTTTCTTGTTGTTAATATTCAAAGTCCATTTCAATACCTTTATTCTGTTAAAAACTAAGCTAGCTATGGCTGGGTCATTATTAAATGGACTGGGGGGTCTGCAGATTGCAGAGTGCTCTGTATTTATTAGCAGAGCTTTGAATTGCAAACCTTACAAGGAATGTGTTATGTGCAAAGTGTAATTATAATTTTGTTTTGATAGATTCTAATGGAGTGTAATTATATACTGTGCACCTAGTGTTCTGATGTTAATCACATTCCCTTTTGCTAGAGGCTACTAAGTTTCCCCAAATGGCCAAAGACAGACTCTGGCTAAAACAAACAAATAAACAAAACCCAAAAAAATCACCACAGAAGGAAAATAGTTGCAAGTAGTAGATCTATGTTTATCTACCTTAAGGAATTCATATTGATGTTCTTCATAGGAGTTCATCGGTCCTGAAGTTTGGCTCACCAAGAACTAAAATCTCTAAAATCTCCAAGTGGTCAAATAACAGGATGATCACAGTTTTAGCGGTACGTGAAACTCTCTATTTGTTGTAATTCCAGCTGTGAGGATTAGGGGTTATATTGTTCAAGGACACACTTCCTTGCTTACATAGGGTGATTTCCTGCTTGACGTGCAGAAGGTGCTCTTTAAAACTATGTCACGGTGGCAAATGGCCAAATCTTCATAGCCAGAAAGTTTAGTCTTTAAGACTTCTCTCAGTCACAAAGGACCATCTCCCTTGTCAAGAAATTAAAAAACCACAAAAGATTCTGCTTTTGGAAATTATGTTTTTTCCTTGTGTTTGAGACAGCTAGCTGAGGTTGCTGGTGAGCCATGCTTTTGACAGTTCCATATACACTCTGGGTACTCATTTTCGGTTGTTGCCCAGTTTTTATTACAATAGAATAATAGGAGAAAAATAAAATTAATGAAGAAGATGCAAAACAAGTAACAGATGAGGAGATAATATTTACACTACAACAAAATGCCTACAAATTGTCAAGAAACAGCTAAAATGTCCAAAAGAAAAATGAGCAAAGAATAAAAGTAGACAAATGACAGAGAAGAAAACCTAATGGTAAGCATACAAATAAGATAGTCAAATGCAGTATTGATCAGGGGCTTACAAATTAAAGTACCAATGAAATATCACTTTTACTAACCATACCAGAATTTTTTTAAAAAGAGAAATAAGATCTATTTCTGGTAGGGATATGAAGAAAAGTATTCTCTCGTGAATTTCTTTTGGAAATATAAATGTTAAATCATTTTTACAAAAATAAAAAAAACACTAAAATTAAAAATATCTTTAACTCCAATAATCTCACTCCTAGAAATCTATCCTAAAGTGATAAAGGCCCTAGTCAAAGCCCTTATGCATATGCACGTTTCTATTTTTTTTTTAATGTTTTTTATTTATTTCTAAGAGAGAGAGAGACAGCGTGAGCAGGGGAGGGTCAGAGAGAGAGGGAGTGACAGACTCTGAAACAGGCTCCAGGCTCTGAGCTGGCAGTCAGCACAGAGCCCGACGCAGGGCTCGAACCCACAACCGCGAGATCATGACCTAACCGAAAGTCAGATGCTTAACCGACTAAGCCACCCAGGCGCCCCGCATATGCACGTTTCTTAAAGCAGTGACCATAGTGGAAATAACAACCATGGACAAATGGCTATCAATATGAGAGTAGCTGAATAAACTATGTACAGACATGTATAGAATGAAATGTATAGACATGAAGAAGGAAACAAAATAAAGTTTTATCATTTAACATGGATCAATATCTTTTAGTTATTATTGAATAAGCAATATAGAACACAAATAATTTTAATATTCTACTTAAAATTTAAAATAAATATGCACATTTACACAGATAATTATGCATATTATATCTTCACTATTACATATGAGTAGGAATATTTGTAAAATGTACAACTATTAAAAATTGTTTTTAATGTCTACTTATTCTTTAGAGAGAGAGACCAAGACAGAGCACAAGTAGGGGGAGGGGCAGAGAGAGAGGCAGACATAGAATCAGAAGTAGGCTCCAGGCTCTGAGCTGTTAGCATAGAGCCCGATGCGGGGCTCAAACTTACAAACCACGGGATCATGACCTGAGCCAAAGTTGGATGCTTAACTGACTGAGCTACACAGGTGCCCCAAAATGTACAACTTTTGACAGTATTTGTATATGTTGAAATGAACTGGGAGCAAAGTGTAGAAAAAGCAAGACTGAACACCAGATTTTTAAAATGGACTGTTTGTGGGTGGGGTGGTGAGAGGTAGAAGTGGATAGAGGAGAGGAAAAGAAGGAAATGTAGAGTAAATAAAGAAAAAAATACTACAATCAGACAAAAAGAATATGTAATATACTCTTTATGTAAATAATGCATATGTGAGTATATATACATTTACAAAAATTAGAAAAAAAAAGAGGGAGTTAACCAATATCTATTGACATGATGTGTATATGGTATATTCTCAAGTTAATAAAAATAAGTTATTCAAAATTCAAGACAATGGCTCTCTTTCGGGAGCACTGTGGCTTTGAATGGGGAGAAGAGATAAGGAATATGATTAAAGAAGGGCGCTTATGGTCTCCAAAGCTTTTAACAGTTGTTATAATATTCTTAATTTTAATATCTTATGTATACATGCTACATAACCATTTGTCTATATGAATGTATATTTCACATATAATATTAAATTGCCATTTGACATGTAATATAAAATAAGGAGTTAGGTGATGTATATACATGAGTTTTTTAAATTTTTATATGTTTTTTAAAATTTATTTTTGACAGAGAAAGAGACAGAGTGTGAGTAGGGGAGGGGCAGAGAGAGACGGAAATAGAATCTGAAGCAGGCTCTAGGCTCTGAGCTGTCAGTTTATAGGTGCCCCATATGTGATTTTTCAAAAAACAAAAACAAGCAAACAGGAACCAAAACTTCTTAACACACACACACACACACACACACACACACACACACACACACGTTTCAGAAGCTACATGTATTCCCGGCTTCTAGTTAATATGCAATTAAGGGGCACAAAAAAGCTGTTGAAAGAAACTGGCAAAGATGTTAATAATGAATGGAGTTTGAGAATGAAGAAGAATGGGATTTATTGAAGGTAAAGAAATGCTGTTTTGCCTTTGTACACCTTTGTATTGCATTATTTCCTTTATGAACAAGCATTATTTATACTACTATCGCAATTTGGAAGAATAAAACACTTTGAGGGAGAACATTAAAAAAAAAAGGAAGCATGTAATTGGGAAGATGAGATTAATATATGATTAGCTTAAAATCTTTTTCAACCTTTTTAATCCCCTCCACTCTTGCTGGGTTATAGGATAGTTTGACTAATGGACAGATTAAAAAGATGTGATATACAATGGAATATTACTCGGCTATCAAAAAGAATGGCATCTTGACATTTGGAATGGTGTGGATGGAGCTAGTCACTCAGAGAAAGACAAATACCATATGATTTCACTCATGTTTGGAATTTAAGAAACAAAACAGATGAACATATGGGAAAAGGTGGGGAAGAGGAGAGAGGGAAACAAACCACAAGAGACTCTTAACAACAGAGAATAAACTGAGGGTTAATGGAGGGAGGTGGGTGGGAGATGGGCTATATAGAAGATAGGTATTAAGGAGGGCACTTGTAATGAGCACTGGGTGATGTATGAAAGTGATAAGCCACTAAATTCTACTCCTGAAACCAATATTGCACTGTATGTTAACTAAAATTTAAATTAAAAAAAAAAAGAAATCCCCTCTTTTTGACCACCTTTCTTGGTGGCAATGACAGGTTAACTAGTTAAAGATCATTGAACCAGAAAATATTGAAACTCAGAATTTAATTCAGATAGTCTGAGAGTCTGTTCTAATTCTATATAGGACAAAGGGATTTTAAAGGTTTAAAAAAATACTCTTTAGGGGTGCCTGCCTGGGTAGTCAGTTAAATGTCCAACTCACTTTCAGCTTAGGTTATGATCTCACAGTTCATGGGTTCAAGCCCTGCACCAGATTTTGCACTGACAGCATGGAGCCTGCTTGAGATTCTCTCTCTCTCTGTCTCTCTTTCACTTGTGTTCTCTCTGTCTCAAAATAAATAAACTTAAAAAATACTCTTTAGTTTTCCTCCATGCGTAAACAACTTAATTTCTAAAATATATTACATATTTCTCATTTAAATTTTTTTAATGTTTTATTTATTTCTGAGAGAGAGAGAGAAAGAGACAGCGTGAGCAGGGGAGGGTCAGTGAGAGAGGGAGATACAGAATCTGAAACAGGCTCCAGGCTCTGAGCTAGCTGTCAGCACAGAGCCTGACGTGGGGCTCGAACCCACGAACCCTGTGATCATGACCTGAGCTGAACTCAGAAGCTTAACCGACTGAGCCACTCAGGCATCCCTCTTGTTTTAAATTTTTAAATTTTTATTTATTTTTGAGAGAGAGAGACAGAGTACGAGCGGGGGTGGGCTAAGGGACAGGGAGCCACAGAATCTGAAACAGGTTCCAGGCTCTGAGCTGTCAGCACAGAGTCTGACACAGGGCTCGAACCCACAAACCAGGAGATATGACCTCAGCCGGAGTTGGCACTTAACTAAATGAGCCATCCAGGCATCCCTTAAATATTTCTACATATAGAATTTCAAACTATTTAT
This sequence comes from Hyaena hyaena, assembly GCF_003009895.1. Classification (NCBI taxonomy): domain Eukaryota; kingdom Metazoa; phylum Chordata; class Mammalia; order Carnivora; family Hyaenidae; genus Hyaena; species Hyaena hyaena. The sequence goes on along the minus strand of NW_024082961.1, from coordinate 19,552 downwards.
ATTTATTGGAAAAAAATATGTGACTTTCATAACTTGAATAAAGTCAAAGAGGTTTTTTTTTTAGATTTTATTTTTAACTAATCTCTGCATCCAATGGGGCTCAAACTTAACAACCCCAAGATCAAGAGTCTCGTGCTCCCCTGATTGAGTCAGCCAGGTGACTCAAGGAAAAGAATTTTTTAATTGAAAAGTTTTTATAAGACTTTGTCTTATGTAAATTTTCTTCAAACTAGTATTTTTCTTCTATGGCCTCCCTTTCTGTTATCATCAGTCACCACTCAGAGTTCCAGTCAAAGCACTTGGACCTGACCTCCTCACCCCATGTTCAATGTCATCTTTGTATTCTAATCATTTCATTTTATAAAAAGTTTACTGGAAATACAAATGTTCCTTAAAATAGGTTTATGAGCACTTTGGCCTATTTGATCTACTTCTGTGTATGCATTTGCCCTTACTCTATGCCAGGTCTTTGAAGCACAGAAAACAGGTAAAAACAAGTCTCAGGCAAGAACCCATGTTTCAGGTTGTCCATTCACTCGCTCATCTTACCCTTTGCTCTTTGCTCTTCTCCCCTCAACTCCCTGAACCGCTGACTTGCTGTCCCATGCCTACTCTGCGAAGACGATTGGGCACTTTAGAATTCCAATAATTAATTTCTAGATCTTGAGTTAATTACATTGTGCTTATGCTAAGTGTTTCTAGACTACATTTCCTCAGGTTAAAGTGTATTTTTTTAGTTTTCAAACACTTCACGATGATGATCACGCTTTTCTGAATGTGGTTTTTTTCAGAAATGTTTAAATTTGGAGTAACAGAGAACATATTTTCGATGCAGAACTGGACCAGGGCAGTGCAGAGGGGATGGCTGTCTCCCCTCCTTCTAGGCAGAATTGACAGAGAATTCCTGCTATACTGCTACTTCACAGAGGGTGCTGTCAGTGTGATCTTCATTTTCTATTTGTTTATTCATCACATTCTATTTCCTGCTTTTTTGTTACATAATCTCTATGCCCAACATTGGCCTCTAACTCAAGACTCCCATGTTCTACTGACTGAGCCAGCAAGTGGCCCAGTATTACCTGCTTTTAAGCCAGATCTGTCCCAGCCTCTTCCTAGACAGCCGACAATTTTTGAAGGACCAAATTGTAATCTATTACAATAAACTCTTCCAGATCTTTTCTTCAGTTACACCAGATAATAAATATTGAGATCTCTGACTGTCATTATGTGTCTTAGGTATTTCTTATACTACACAGAAAGCATTGGTGTATTTGATAAGCTTGCCTTCTGTGTTCCTTCATGTCAATGATAAGCAAGTTGACTGGGATGTAAATAGGACTCACTGAGGGTGATTGTTCAGGCTACTTATTTATGTCATTTTTTTATTCATTTATTCATTCATTCACTTATTCTTTTGGTAAACATTTTTTGAAAGTCAGTTATGTATGAGAGATTGTGTTATGTTCCAGGAACATAAATAAATAGAAAATAAGTCCCATATCCCCCAAGGGATTCAAAAATCAATGGGATACAAACAAATGCACAAAATATGATGTGGACAGAAAGGAACTAAACAGTGCAAAGGAGACATTTCTAGAGAGAAGAGATTGATCATGTTTTTCTCTTTCCAGCAATTTTGAACCTGACACAGAGAAGGCATTAAATGCATATTTTATGAATGAACATCTACTGTCCTTGATAATAATAATAATAATAAAACGTGTCATTTGATTAGGGAATTTTCTTCTGTAGTAACAACTTTAAATCCCTCACAGTTTTTGAATGAAGATAAACATTTCTACCAGATCTGATAAGGCGTGTACTATCCTTTTGCCAAAAACTGCTATTAAAATATAAACCACAGTCAAGTAAACCAAATTTAGTTCTTAACACCTACTGTGTGTTCCAGGTATTGTCATTCAATTTCCTCCTTTCTTTGCCAAGGCACAATGTTTTTAACTGGGAAAAGGCATAAAACACCACCCATGCTCCAAGATTTTTATATTTCTATCCCAAATTTCAAAACGATAAAGGATACATCCCTGAAAGTTCTTTTACTTGTTTTGTCCTAGAATTATTTCTTCACACTTGGTATCAGTCAAGACTTTTTAAATACAAACAACAGAAGCCAACTTTGACTGATTTAGGAATAAGATGAATTCATTAAAATGATAATGGGTTCATTACCAAATTGAGGGGAGAGTTTTAGAACCAAGCTTTGCCAATGGACACTGCAGTGGAAGCCAGGTCTCCATGAGAACCACAAAAGCAATAGAGTGAAGACAGGGATACCACCCCTGTGGTCAACAGTGGATCCATCCCAAAGCCTGTACCAAGCAATTCCACTGGACACTTGAATTGTTCTGCCATTGGTGCTCCTGGAATCTCAATATGTTGCTGCTAACAAAACGCTTAGTAGAATGGATCTGTTTGATTGGCCAAATCCGAGTCATGTGTCTATTTACATCTTAGTGTCAGGAGGCCAGACCAGTCTCTTCCACCCACAAAGGCTTATAATAGAAGGATCCTTCAAACATGAAGATGCTGAGGTTCAGATGCTGGATGGTCCAAGGTGGGGAAAGCAACAGAAAAATGTCCATTACTCACCTGCACTGAGTGAAGTATATAATAGAGAAAAAAGAGAATTCTTGGCCAAAAATACCAGAACAAAACATGGAACAGGACATTCCAGAATAAAAGCATACTCCCTGGTTATACCAGGTGTATACATAACCAATACTGCATCTCTCTCTCTCCAAAGGGTATTCCTACACACCATTAGAATATCTTCACACACAAAACACATTCCCTTAAATCTTAAAATTCTTGTGAATTTTCTGTGTATTGTGGAAAGTTGTGGAACCTTCTATGGAAAGAGGTACACATTTATGTATCAGCAAGTGTTCCATTTTCATTGTAGATAACAGAGAAGGCACAATTTTGCAAATAGGAGAAAAAAAAGACACATGATTCTGCCACATCCAAACAACCGGCAATGACTCTCCTTTTACTTATTTAGTTATTTTTTTAGTGTCTATTTTGTTTTTGAGAGAGAGAGAGAAAAAGAGCATGTGTTTGGGAGGGACAGAGAGGGAGGGAGACAAACAATTCAAAGCAGGCTTCTGGCTCCAAGCTGTCAGCACAGAGCCTGATATGGGGCTCGAACCTATGAATTGCAAGATCATGACCCGAGTTGAAGGTGGATCCTCACCTGACTTAGCCACCCTGGGGCCCCTGACTGTCCTTTCAGATGTGTATATCTATGCATTTATTGTGCTTCTAGTCATAATAGAAAGTTTGCATGCATTTGTGTGAAGTTTATAGTTTATAACATCATACAATATACTGCTTTAATCCTGAATTTCTTAATTAACAAATTAACAGAGAAAACACTCTCAATGTTGAAATTTCTATATGGTTTCTATATGAATAGTTTATTTCTCCTTTTCTTTTCATTCTCTGTCATTTTTTTTTTAATTGCCTACTCTTGAAATATTTTAATTTGCCTCCACCTCAGGAAAAGAAAGTCTTTTCAATATTTTTATCTTGTATGATTTTTGCTTACTATTTCTGGACATTTTTATTTCCTTGAGAGGTATTACTCAAAATCAGGTAAGAAGAACAGTTGGCATTTTCCCATAATTGGTGAGTTCCTCAGGCAAGAAGACAAATATAACACATCCCCTGCAGGTTACTGAAACATTTCCCTCTGTGTTTATACCTCCAAGGGATTGAGATGGGCTCTCAACCTTCTTGTTAACCAGCCGCAAGCCCTTCCTACCACCGCTGCAAGGAGTAGCTGGATTTTGACACCTTGAACCCTTTTGAATTTCTAGGAGGCTGGACTTTCTGGAAAATGCTGTCCCCCCCCCACCCCCCGCCCCGCCACTCTTCTCTCACTAGTTATCTGTTGATACAAAACGAGAGTGAGTTGGTTTAGAACAATGTTTTATACTCTAGTAGGGTGAGATTTCCAAGATGGCATGGACAGAGTGGAATGAGAAGGGGTGTCAATATCAAACAGATCTAGGCTTCAATTCCAGTGCTTTTACTCCAAAGTTGTGTTGTGGTCAGTGAGTTACTCAAATTAGCTAAGCCTCCATTTACTCATCTGCAAAATGGGAATAATAATATAGACCTCACTGGCTTGTTGTATGTACATGGCTGACCCCATAAGCAGTAATCAGTTCATCAATGGTAGTCCAAACTATGTTAACATACACTGAATCCATAGAAACTCACCCCTGAATATTTAAAAAATTCTCTTATCTTTTGCTCAGTTTTCAGCTTATCATAGTTACTGTGGGTTCTCCTACATAGCTAATAAAAAATTGAAAACAGTAATTATTTTGACTATGTTAAGGATGCATACAATATACTGAACTGAAATGTACTAGAACCAATACTCTCTCACCATGTTTTGTCTACACAATAATCTTTCATAATATTAGCTACTTCTCTCCACAAATAGGAGATTGAGGATTTAAGTTTTTCTTTTTTTCAATGTTTTTAACTTAAGCAGCATACTGTCTCATAACCCCTGCAACTTATTAATAGCTACTGTTTGTATAATTCTTTATGTGTAAAGTCTCATTTAATGCCTGTGCATTATCTCTGCTTTGCGTGTTTCTAACTAGATTTTTTTTCTTTTTTTCATAAGTTGGTTAGTGAGAAATGGCTTCCTTACATTTCTTTGTTGGTTCCAAATAGATGCCTTTATTTAATGTTTAACATATATGTAAAAGAAAATGGAATTAATTTTTTTCCACCGAAGTTAATACTAAGGACATAAAAACTACTTTCAGAGGAAATGAATGAACATACCTAAACAATTAATTCCTGTGATCACAAGAATATGGTTGCATACTAAAACTTAAAATAAGAACTGGCAGAGCCAAAATTCAAACCCAGGATAGTGTGATTTGAAAATCTATCCTTTCTCTAATACTTCATGTCAGTTATTACTGGATACTATAGTGAAACCAAATGCCCTTCATAAACTAAATTAGGGCAAAACATCATTATATAATTTTCACACCATTTTCACACAAAAAAATAACTACCTTAGAATTTGATGATGTGTGTGGGGCACCTGGGTGGCTCAGCTGGTTAAGCGCCTGACCTCGGCTCAGGTCATGATTTCACAGTTTGTGGGTTTGAGCCCTGCATCAGGCTCTGTGCTGACAGCTTAGAGCCTGGAGCCTGCTTCAAATTCTGTGTCCCCTCTCTCTCTCTGCCTCTCCCTCCCGTTCTCTCTTCCTATGCCTCTCTTTCTCTCAAAAATAAATAAACATTAAAATTTTTTTTTCAAAAAGCATCCAGCTCTTGATTTAGGCTGGGTTCATGATCTTGCAGTTCATGAGATCAAGCCCCGTGTCAGGCTCTGTGCTGATAGCATGGAACCTGCATAGATCTCTCCTCTCTCTCTCTCTCCCCCCCCCCCTCTCTTTCTCTGTGCCCCTCCCCTGCTCTCTTTCTCTCTCTCAAAATAAACAAATAAACTTAAAAACTTTGATAATGTGTATCAAAAATCTTTCAAACATACGTGTCCTTTGACAGTTATCCTGGGGAAAACATTAATTAAATATGACACTATTTATAATATTTTTATATTATATATATATTTATATATTATATATAATATATTTATAATATGCAATATATATATATAATTTGTAATACCTCAGACAGTAATTTAAGCCCTGGATCTCATCACTTTTCCACTTTCCATCACAGCGCTTCAACATGCTTGCCCTACCTACTTGGCTATTTACGCTCACATACTTAGTGTCATTTTCTTGACTTTTTGACCTCAATAATAAGTGCACACTGGAGCAACTCTGAGAAGAAGAACTGTGTATCAGAAGTGATAGAAAAGTGATGGAAAAATTCATATGACTAAAATGTAAATCTGATGGTACTCTAATGCCTGAAACTTTTTGGTGACTCCCAATCAACTATGGATCAAGATCCTTGCTTATCTAGACCTGCCTTTCTTTCTAACTCTGTGGAATACCACCTCTCCTGTTTTCTGAGCCCCAGGTCTATTGAACTATCAATTCTTTTTCATTAATTTTTAATTATTTGTTTTGAGAGAATAAGCATGAGCAGTGGAGGTGCAAAGAGAGAGAGAAGGAGGGAGACAGAGAATCCCAAGCAGGTTCCACACTCTGCAGGGCTGGGTCTCAGGAGCGATGAGATCATGCATGACCTGGGTTGAATTCACTTAACCAACTGAACCACCCAGGCATCTCCAGCACCATCAACTTTTAAGATGCTCCCTCTACTTCAGGATAATTTCAAGTGCTGTCTTCTACCCCAGAAAAGCTACAACACCTGCACTACCTTGACAATGCTTACTTATTGTTCAGTTTTCAATGTAGGAGCTAATTCTTGTAGAAGCCTCTCTAATGTGACTTGTAGATGAAGAGCTTGACACTTCATCTTTGTTTACCATCTTTGTTTACCCAGGTAAACAAATACTCTAGGTATTTTAGTACAATATTGTCTCAAATATTGCATATGATATCTTGTCTTTATGACTGTGTCTCAGATTAGAGATTTAGCAACTTCACTTTGAATTTTTAGCCATTATCATAATTTATAGTCATGTATTTACACAATTATCTCTTTCTTCCTACTACTTTGTAAGATCCATAAGGAAAAGATGATGTCTACTTTGATGACAATACTATCCTACATACTGGCACAATAAAGGTAGGGTACAGAAGTTCAGGGAATATTATAAAAAAAATGAAAAAATTAATAAAATACAAATACATATGTAAAGGTGAAATTATAAGCTAATAGTGAAATATTTTTAATGGGATGAAAGAGTACATTTGAATACCTTTAGTCATTATTAATAATTTAGTTATTTCAGTTATTATTATTATTATATTAAGCTTTTGTTAAGTGTTCTATTTCAGATACTAATGAATTTGAATTGCAATAAGTCCTTTGCAAATATCCTTTCCTTTAATCATCATCACAACTCTCTATGATGTAGTACATTATTAACACTGCCTTATAACATTAGAACACCAAGAATTAGAGAAGAAAAGTCATTTTCAACAGTCACAAAGCTAGTATGTTGCAATCTGTCTTGGAACCTCTGAGTCTAACTCCAAATCTGGTTTATTTAATAAATGTGCTATATATGTGTCATGCTCAGACATATTTTTGTAAATAGTGGTACTTAACTAGGTGTTCCTATGTAGGGCAGCAGAAACTTCATTCTTTAATAGATATGTAAACACTATCCAACAAAAGCAGGGAGTGTGTGTGTGTGTGTGCACGCATGCACATATATATATATATATATATATATATATATGCACATATGGTTGCAGAGAATTAAGTTTTGTTTTTTGACTTAAGAATTTTACAGAAGTTGGGGTGCCTGGGTGGCTCAGTATGTTAAGCTCAGGTCATGATCTCATGGTCCAGGAGTTTGAGCTCTGCGTTGGGCTCTGTGCTGACAACTCAGAGCCTGGAGCTACTTCAGATTCTGTGTCTCACTCTCTCTCTCTGCCCCTTCCCTGCTCACACTCTGTCTCTCTCTCAAAATAAATAAACATTTAAAAAACTAAATAAAAATATAATTTTATGGAAGCTATCCAAAGCACTTGTTAAGAATAATTGTTGTCAGGGGCTCCTGGCTGGCTCAGTCAGTGAGCATCCAGCTTCGGCTCAGGTCATGATCTCGTACTGTGTGAGTTTGAGCCCCATGACCAGCCCTGTGTTGACAGCTCAGAGCCTGGAGCCTGCTTCAGATTCTGTGTCTCCCTCTCTCTCCAACCCTCCCCCCTGTTGTGCTCTCTCTCTCTCTCTCTTTTTCTAAAATAAAATAAAATAAATTTTAAAAATTTAAAAAAAAATAATAATTGTAGTCATAATCTACAAAAACATTATACGCATACATACATGCATACACATATGTGGATACATATACATACACACACTGGAATATCTGCCCCAGGAAAGGATAACTGTAAACTTATTATGTACCAATATAGTTATGACTCTTATTAACACGTTAGGAAAAGCTATTTGCAACTAAATAGACTTTGGCTTTCACATACTTCCTTTTTCTCTTAATTTAAGCAGTCTATGATTTCCAATACAAATTTCCTAACACAAGTTAACTTGTTACCAACAACTCAATATTATGTTAATTGTTTTTTTCCTGCCATGTATCTTGTGGGAAAAAGATTATCTAGATTATTTATACATTGGCTATTAAAAGAAAGAGTTATATTCATTTACCTAGTGAGGAAAATCAGAGCTCCCTAAATATGATTTAAAGTTCGTTAAATGTCAATTCAAGCCACATGAAGCAACATGCATTTCCTAAGATGAAAGGTTAGTAGTAGATGTGCACTCCCTAAGACATGAGACGTAGTTAAGGCTATGATCTGTAAATAAGGCAGTCCATGATACAGAAGCTCACAAGGCCCCTGTTGGGCTACACTGTATCTTGGAATTGATGTGGAATATTATTTGCCTAAGTGTACATATGGCATTTATTTAAAGTAATAATAAGTAATAGATTCAGAGTTCATTGGGAAAATTGCCAATTTTTTTCTATGAGTATTTAGTGCATCCTGATACTAAAAGGATTTAAACTTGTTATTTTATTAAGACTTGGTCTCTTGCCAAATGAGAGTAATTTTAGCTTAGTTTGAATAAATCTTACCACAGTTATTTAATTATGAAGGAGATGCTAAAAAAAATATGAGAGATCACAAACTTCTCGCTGAGTTGAGGGAACTAAGCTAGTTAAAATCATATCTCTAATAAAAAGAGAACAAACGCCCTGAAGGGTTTCACAAAGAACAGCAATTCATACAGAGTTTTCTTTCTGTATTTGGTTTTCATTCTAGGTGACAGTGTGTTCTGGATGTTGTATAAGACATAGAATTAAGAATGTCTAATAAATATGAATTTTGCTGTACTGAGGCTCATAATAATATGATTATCATTTATGTGAGCATCTATACAAGAATAAATTCTTATAACCAGGACAGAAGCTTGATTCTCAAAAAGGCCAACTACAGAAAGGCATTAATTCACCCTCTGCTCCCCTTTGCCATCTCTGAAGAGATAGAGAAAACCTTTGGTTTGGAAATAGATCTGAGAAAAAAGAAGCATAGTTTGAGTATCTTTTGAACTTTCCTCAAAAATGATTAAAGATAACGAGAGAAATCCTACAATTTTGGTAAAAAAAAAAAAAAAGAATTTAAACATCTTACCCTAGGAGGCAATAGTTTGGTTGAAAATAGTTGCCTGGTGCCATTTATGTAGCAGGGCATCATCTCCAGAGCAAGCTGGGACCTGCCCCTTCTAGGAGAAAAGAATCTTAAAGCTGCCATCAGCTGTGAATTAGGTTATGGAGGCATTAATCTTATTAAATACTAAGAGAAAATTCTAGTTAATGCTAGAATTTCAACACACTAGCATTCTCCAGGTTTTCTGGGAAAGTCTGTTAGATTTAGTATAGCTCAGAAACTACCATCAAGTTAGGAAGCAATAAAGTGGTTAAGAATTCAGCTTACACTACATAATGCCAGCATGGTAAAGCATGCTGGAAGTGACATCAATTGCCCACGTCTGTAAACATTGGCGATTTTAGGCCCCTGCAGGTAAATAATTACTACACAACTAGCCAAATTACTTTCTTAGATACTTAAGCAGAAACACCCCTTAGCTGAGAAGTTAATGAGTCAGTTCTGATATTGGTAATGATCCACGAATGATGTATTTTAGGCAAAATCTTAATTTTAAAAGATGAGAGATAAATTTCTGCTCTGGAAGTTCATTAGGATTGCACCAGCTTGAGAATTAGAAACCATGGCATGGCTTATACCTTGTTTGTTTATAGAACATTGCATATATTTATGTATTTCACTTATTGTCTGCCTTTTAAGATACATGTGAAATATAAGAGGAAAATGTATGTATTCATTAAATTATTAGTTATGTTACTAATTATATTAATTAAACTACCAATTGAAAGTCAGGGTGATGAGTAGATTCAGTGGGAGTTCATATGAAAGAAATGTAATTCAAGGTAATGATGTCAAGAAATTTACCAAGAGAATGTACATTTATTTATTAATTTACCTAATTTATTTATTTTGAGAGAGAGTGAATGAGCTGGGGAAGGGCAGAGAGAGAGGGGAACAGAGGATTCAAAGAAGCCTCTGTACTGAGAGCAGAGAGCCCAATGGTGGGGCTCAAACTTATGAACCGTGAGATCATGAACCGAGCCAAACTGGACATTTAACTGGGTGACCCACCCAGTCACCCCCAAAAGAATGCACATTTAATCATGGATTGAAATCCAAAAACTCAAAACCAAAACACCTTTTAACAAAGTCATGGAAAGGCAAATCTAATGAAATGCATGCAGGAGAATATGGCTGAACCCAAACCCAATATTATTCATGTTATGGACTGAATGTTTGTGGTGCCTCCTCAAAATCCATATGTTGAAACCTTTCCCCTCAATGTGATAGTATGGAAGTTAATAAGGATTAGCAGAGGTCATGAGGGTGGAATGGGATTAGTACCTCTATAAGAATCCCAAGAAAGAGCCTGCTGCTCTCTGCCATTTGCAGATGCAAGGAGAAAATGGCCACCTGAAATGTGAAAGAAGGGTCTCACCAGAACCCAACTGTGGTGGTACCCTCGTCTTGGACTTCTACCCTCCAGAACTGTGAGAATTATATTTCTGTTTTTTAAAACCACCCAGTCTATGGTATCCTTTCATAGCCTAAATGGACCAAGATAATTCAGGAGTTCTTGATATCTATGAACAGTATCTTGTTTAGAGTAACTTTTTGCATGTTATCTAGCTTCTCTTTGTAGATTTTAGCATTTTTTGTTTAATGATTATATTGGCAGAAAAGGCAGATTACAAATTTTTTAAAACAGAAAACATGTATTGTATAACTAAGATATACACACTTGTGCATGAACTCCTATTTCCTCCACTAATGTGGGAGTGCACCACTAATGTGATGCCTAATGTGGGTGCACAGCATAAGTGATATATCTGTTTATTCTTTTCTTTGAGATTGGTAATTTTGACTTTATATATTTATCATAGAGTGACTGTGCCTTTATATGTTATGTGGTGGGCTTTTTTTTCTTTTGCCTTTCAGCTAAAATGAAATATCTGTAACTATTTTCAGCATTACTTCTCTTATCTGTCACATTGCAAAATGTTTAGATTTATGTGGGCAGTTTTCTGCCCTTATGTTCTGAATATATATTTTTTAAACTTACAAATGAGTATCTACTGGAGCTTATAAAAGTAACTAACACGGTGTTATTATACGGTAAAAATTCAGAATGTATTTCACTGACTGCTTCCAATAGTGTAATAAACTATACTTAGGGCAAAAGTTCTTCTTTAAAGGAAGAATCCTGTAGTCAGATTAAAGTGTCTTAAAGTGTGTGTGTGTGTGTGTGTGTGTGTGTGTGTGTGTGTTTGAGTGTGTGGATGCATATATTTTTTATCGAAATCAATAAGGATAATATATTCTTTGGACATTTATTTAATTCATTTCAGCTATGAAAGTACTTGATAGATATTAGCTAGTACAGTAGTCACCCCTTATCTGTGGGAGATACGTTCCAACACCCCCAGTGATGACCCTGGGTAATACTGAACCCTACATACACTCCATTGTTTCCTGTACATATATACCTATGATAAAGTTTAATTTATACATTAGGCACAGTCAGAGATTAACAACAATAACTAATTATAAAATAGAACCACCATAACAATCTAATCAAAGTTATGTGAATGCTGTCTCTTTCTTTAAAAATATCTTCCTACACTATACTCTCTGTATAGAAGCATTCTAGACCCTGGTTGATGGCAAGCAAAATCATACCTAAGGGAGGGGCAAACTCCTGTATTGGCTTCAGTGCATATTAGGCACTTAGGAGGGTTAGAAATAAAAAAGGTGAGTGAACAAGAGTTGCTGTTCTGAATGAGCTACATGTAATTATTTGGCAGTTGACCTGATTCCAAGTTGAAAAGTTCTTGCCTATCTCAGGATCCTATTCCCGCTTAGCTGAAATAAATTCAGAGCACATTTTTCATAATTGCAGCCTAAGTGACAGCTTCCGATCCTCCTGAAAACAAAGCCAAACTCTTTATACTGGCAAGCAAAAGAGTGATGATGTGGCAGGGAGGGGAATAGTAGAGGGCCTGAGAAAGATTTATATTGCTTTTTACTAAATTTGGATAAAAGTTCAATAGGAATTAAACTCTTTTCCTCCAAGCACACTGTGGGGAATTATGAAAGACAAGGCTAAGCTATGCTGAACTTGGCAGCTTATTTATTGTTTTATAGATTTCTATTCAGAGAAGGACACAACCAGTAATGTACTTGCCACCATTTCTCGTCTATTTTGTCTTATTTCTGAGTGTGCAGATCCCACTGCATGTATCCTATCGAATTTAAGTTTTATGGTCCTTCAGATTTAGTGAGAATTTGAAAAACAAATTAAGTTGTACTTTTCAGTTCCAACCAAGAAAGAGGGAACATAGTATAAGTTTGATACAAATGACCTACCCTATTCAAAAAATTATCTTCTACTATAGAGGTCAATAGTTTTCAACCAAGGGTGATTTTATCTCCCAGGGGCCACCTGACATTGTCTGGAGACATTTTTGGTTGCAACAACTGAGGGATGTTGCTGGCATCTAGTGGGTAGAGGCCTGGGCTGTTATTAAACACCCTCCAGCACACAGGCTAGTTGTTTCTCAACAAAGCATTATACACCCCACTGTCAATAGTGCCAGTGAAGAAACTGACACAGATGAGGCCTCCGGCCTCTGATAGGCAAACAAGTGCTTCACCTATTCTGTTGATTCAGTTTGAAAATGGACAGCTTCCTCCCACATTTCTTTTACTTTTTATTAATTTTTCCTCTTTAGTTGTGGGCTGTTGATCATAGACTAATTGACAATCTAGAATAAATGTAGAGTAAGAGGAGGCACTAACTTACTGTGAAAAAAGGTACAGTAGTAACAGCAATACTTCTAAAATCAGACAGAGCTGAAGTTGAGATCCAGATCTGCTATTCACTGATGTTGTGACCATGATTATAGTACATTCCTATATCTGAGTTCTCTTATCTTTTAAGATGTCTGCTATAAAATGCATCCCATTGGGTTTTATAAAAAATAATTGAAACAGGACTATGATGGAATAACTTGTAGCAGACCACCCTCACCAAGAACAGATAGAAAAACTGAATAAAAATGTACTTCTGAACGTATTGGAAAGCTGCCAAATGAGTCTGAGGTTGAAGGGCTAAGATCTCTAGAGAAAGAAGTTTATTAAAAGAGAGCCCTGAATTCTCTATGCTGATTTTATCTCCCGGATAGTTAGTGAATTAATTGCAGAATGCCACAAGATTCAGAATTCAGGCAGAAAATTAGCAGAACTTTTGATAATCTCACAAGACTACAAAGGTAGAAATTGGAATTTGGGGCTTTCAAGGCAGGTAGGACTTGAAGGAAGTGAGACAGAAAAGCAAGGGCAGGCACTTTAAGCTTGCCCATGAAGGCATTTGCCTTTCGTAAGACGCGGTGTGAGGGCTTTAGAGATCCTGTAGAAAGAAGCTGAAAGCCTAAAGAGAAGTTTTAATAGTCTTGTGCTCCTACAGAGAGAAAGAGTGGAGCTCAGGACCCGAGCAGGAGGAGGGATATAGTAGGTTAAATACTTCTTAAAGACTGTACCTTAGAAACAAGGTGAGCAACAGTTGAACTGAACCTCACAAGGTCAGTGGCTGTATCTCAAAGCAGAATTTTGGAGTCTGTGCTAGGTGTGGAAGGCATGCATGTAGGGCAGCAGTAGCAACTCAGAAGAGCCTTTCAAAGACCTAGTGAATGAGGGGGTATCTGCACATGATTAAAGACAACTGCACAGCCTAGCACTGATGTCGGAGCCCAATGTGGTGAGAATGAAGGGTACCTATAATAGTAAGAGAGTCAACTGTAGTCCAGTATGAGGTACTGGAGCCAAAGCAAGGTGGGAAGCGTACTGTCGGAGGCCGGCTCTGGCCGGGTCCAGGGGTCCCTGAAGGATGGACGGTGTTGGCAAGGGAGAGAGAGTGAGAGAGCCCTGAGATTCTTTCTGATCACCAGGCAGGCATCTCCGCCCTGACTGGGGCTCCACTTTATTTTATAATTGTTTGGGGGATGGCACAGAAGTGGCATTTACCTTAGACGATGATTTCTGATGACAAACTTCTTTGATATGTAAGAATTTTCCGGAACATAGATTTGTAGGGGACTTCTGCATTACCTTTATCAATAGTGATTGAGGTAGGTGATTTAGATGCTTATCCTATGGGGAAAGAGGGTATCTTTAGCATACCAGACAATGATTTTAGCATAAAAAGGGTGAAGTTACTTCTTTCTGAGCAGGGGTCAATAGCTTGTTTAAGGAGTATTAAGAAAAAGATGCCTTTCAGGAAACACCTTTGCTCCCATAATCACAAAAGAAGAAGTTCCTCAATAGGTTCCTTCACAGGGAGCAATCAGCATTTTCAAGTCCAGAATTAGTCACTCACAAATGCCTTAGGGGGCCAGTACTCCAAGCAGAAACAATTGGGTGGGGGTGGATATCTGTCCTTAACTCTAAATTAGGCTCTATGTCTCCGGGCCAGGCTCAATTGTAACTCTTGTGTTCTTAACCCCCTTTATTATCTAAGTCTTGGATCTGCAAGGCCCATAGGAAGAGCCTTTTGATAATCATCCACAATGCTTTCATCTGAGGTCTCTTGAAAAGGCAGGAATATGACTTATGAGCAATCTGTGTGGGGAATATCGGTCTGATCTGGAATATTGTGAGGCCTGGTCAATACCAGCCACCTCATTTCCAACATGAGCCAGTAGTAGCAGAAGGAGGTACCAGTTTTTGTTTCTCATGGCAAAAGCTGTGCAAATGCTGCCATTTCCTCGTTGTGACTGTCATCCAGAGAGGCCGGTGTGGTTCCCAGCAGCATACCATACAGATCAGGGCATCAGCGTCTAAGGAGTATGAGGAAGCTTCTTCACTGGGAGGTAGTGGCGGACACAGACATTTGTTAAATACAACAGTGGGGGGTTGATCAATTAGTAAACTGAAGGTGATGTCAGCCAGGTTTCTCACTGTCAAGGAAAGGAATTATAAAAATGGGAAGTGTGCAGCACCTGGGTGGCTTGGTTGGTTGAATGACTGGCTCTTGATTTTGGCTCAGGTCATGATCTCATGGTTCATGGGATCGCGATGATAGAGAGGATCCTGTTTGAGATTCTGTCCCTCCTTCTCTCTCTGCCCCTCCTCCCTCTCAAAATAAATAAAGAAACGTGACAAAATGGGAAAATCTGAGAGACTCCTGTGGTGTTAAATTATAATTGGAAGTATTAAATTGTAATTGGTGTAAACTCATAGTTCATATAAGTGTGTGTGTGTGTGTGTGTGTGTGTGTGTGAGGGTGTGTGATTCTGAGTAATATGCATATGTGTTTATGTGTGTATATATGTATATATTTATAAGGGTATGAGAAAAATATCCATTATATCTATATACATTTTATACATTTTATATTCATACAGATGTATATATAAAAAGTACATGTTTTAGATACATATATTTATATGTGTATAAATGTGTGAGAATATATGTATACATATATATATATATATATGCATATCTATATCTCTATTCTCTACCTCTGTTCAAATAAACCAAACAAACAAAATACCCAGTCAAAAGAGCCACCAGAGGGAAGGGAAGCAACAGTGTACCACAGTGAAGCAACAATAAATCTAATAGATAGATTCTCCCCCACAGAAACAATACAACACAAAGGACAACTAAATGATGTATATAAAATTTAAAAAAANAGAGAGAGAGGGAGTGACAGACTCTGAAACAGTCTCCAGGCTCTGAGCTGGCAGTCAGCACAGAGCCCGACCCGGGGCTCGAACCCACGAACCACGAGATCATGACCTAAGCGAAAGTCGAACGCTTAACCGACTAAGCCACTCTATATTTAAAATTTTTAAAATTTAGAATCACAAAGAATGTAAACAACACTATCCTTCTCTTTTTTATTTTATTTTTTTTAAATATTTATTTTTAATATTTTTATTTACTTCTAGGAGAGAGAGAGAGAGACAGTGTGAGCAGGGGAGGGTCAGAGAGAGAGGGAGATACAGGATCTGAAACAGGCTCCAGGCTCTGAGCTAGCTGTCAGCACAGAGCCCAACACGGGGCTCGAACCTACGAACTGAGATCATGACCTGAGCTGAAGTTGGATGCTCAACCGACTGAGCCAGCTAGGTGCCCCTACACTACCCTTCTCAAAAGAAAACATGGCCCAGAGTTTTCTCTTGATCTGGCAACAAATATCCTTCACTCATTAAAGTTCATTTTAAGTCAATATTATACTTGACACTTAGTACTTCATGCTACATGGAATCAGAAAAAATATAATTTAAATGATACTATTTGCAGTAGCATTAAAATTCAAAGACCTAGAATTAGTAAAATGTACATTGTATCTTAATGTATACAAAACTGCTACATAGAAATCTACATTAGTTACTGAAAGGGGGAAACAGTTGTAAACAAATTATGGTATAAATCATGTCCACTGACTGGAAGATGCAATATTGTAAAGATGGTAATGTAGAGCCTAGATAGCGCCATTTTAAAATTAAGACCCCCATTAAAAGCAACCTCGGGCTGCACATAGCAGCAGCCTCAGAAAAAAAAACTGCAGATTGTTCAAGGCCGAAACCCTTCCCCAATTAGCCAATGAGAGGAGGTTAAAAACATTCCTGCGGGCTGAGACAAGGGCTGCTCCCCCGCCCCCCCTGCTCCCCCGTGCCTAACTCACCTCATAATTGGTCATTTTCTAAGGAGTCTCAAAAGGCTATAATTGGGCTCCGCCAAAAGTAACGGACACCTCACAGGTACTGAATGGTCAAAACTGTTGCCAAGGGTGTTATATAAATGTGATTGGAGTACTACATGTGTACTGTAACACCCCCATCCCTTACCCCTTAAAAACCCTGTTCACTATTGTTCGGGGCTCCCCCCTGCTGCTGCTGCTGTGTCGGTAGGTGGATGAGACCCTGCTCGAGCTTGTAATAAAGACCCTTTTGTTCTTGCATCGGTATTGGCTTCTGAGGTCACTGGGGACTCGTGATTCGGGCACAACAGTAATACCGCCTGTTTCTTTGTAGAGTCACTCAAAACCCCTCAAAGTCCTAGCACTGTTCCTCACTACTGACAAGCTGATTCTAAAATTTTAACATAAAGGGCCAAGAACTGAAAATATCATCTTGATAATGAACAAAACTAAAAGGTTTTCATGAGCAGGTATTGACACTTACTTATAAAACAATCATAAAGACAGTGATTTTGGCACACAAATAGACAAATCAGTAGAAGAATGTCCAGAAACAGAACACACATAAGCAATCACTTGATTTGTGACTAATATAAAACTATAGGATATAGAAAAAATGACCTTTTAAATACTTCCCTATAAATATCAACCTATATTTTACCAAATTTGTATAAAAATAAACCATGGATTTTGTTAAAACTTTATGCCATATACAGAAAACGATTCCTATTGTACATGTAAACATAAAAGGTAAAAGAAAAAACGTTTTATTAGGTAATAGAATACCTCCATGATCTTAAACTAGGTAAAGATGTCTTTATCAGGACATAGTGCAGAACCATGATACCAAAATATGAAAAATTTAACTATATTTAACTAAGATTTCTTATTTATTAAAATATAACATTTAAAGAGTAGAAAGCCATAGAGTATATTATATACTTATACATATAAAAATTATTAGTAACTTGAACATGCACACTTCAAAAAAAGGATGAAAGTTCTCAATCCTTGATATAAAAAAATAAATAGTATCAAGGTGAGGTTCCACCAGTGGTGAAAGTGTAAACTGGTACAACCACTTCAGAAATCTATTAACAGTATCTACTAAAGTTGACTATCTATGAATATTCATAGCAACATTATTACTTTAAGCCAAAATTTTAGAAACATTTAAATATCTATCTCTAGGAGGCTGATTAAGTAACTTATGTAATATTTATCCAGTGAAATACTAAAAGAACTATGAATTTAAAATTATGCCCAAACAGAAAAATGTGGGTGAATTTATTAAGCTCAATGTTGAATGAAAAATAAGTTCAGTCACACAATCCTATATAACATAAATTCTATCTATGGTTGCTGGAAGCCTCACCAGCCTTGCTGGATGACAGTCACAGCAAGGAAATGGCATTGTTTGCACAGCTCCTGCCATGAGAAACAAAAACTGGTACCTCCCTTTGCTACTACTGGCTCATGTTGGAAATGAGCCTGTGGGTATTGACCAGGCCTCACAATATTCCAGATCAGACCGATATTCCCCACACAGATTGCTCATAATGAAAAGCATATTCTTGCCTTTTCAAAAGATATTTTAGATGAAAGCACTGTGGATGATTGCCAAAAGGCTCTTCCTATGGGCCTTGTAGACCCAAGACTTAGATAATAAAGGGGGTTAAGAACACAAGAGTTACAATTGAGCCTGGCCCGGAGACAAAGAGCCCAATTTAGACTTAAGGAACAGATAAGGGAAGAACTTACAGCCTACTTTCCACAAACACCCTCCCTTACACTGGCGGCTGGGATAAGGATAGATAAGAGTAGCTAAAACATAACCCAAAAACAAAGGCAGATACATTTAGGGCCTCCAAGGTGTTTACACATTCAGCATCAAGTCAAAAAGGTTTCCACAAACAACTTATTTACCAGCTCAAAAACATTCGTCCTTTTGTGAGCCAGACAAAATAACTCCTAGCCTATCTTTATACAACTTAACCTATGTCCTAATCCTAGCATTATTAACTTAGAACAAATATGTTTGTCATCCTGTTTTTCACTATGAACATCCTGTTATTTCCTTAGCTGTAAGATTTACTCAACCTCACTATGATTGGGGTAATTCTGCAAGAATACTTCCGAAAAACCTGTTCTTGTACACTTTTCAATGCATCTTATCACAAAGAGTTTTCCATTGTCAAAATTCCTTTTTCAGATCTCATGTTGTCATTGGACGTTTAACTAAAGACACCAAAACCGACAGGACAGAGATGGCTGCCTGGTGATCAGAAAGAATCTCGGGGCTCTCTCACTCTCTCTCGCCGACACCGTCCATCCTCAAGGACCCCTGACCGGCTGGAGCGGCTCTCCAGCATATGGTGATAGAAATCAGGGGGATAGTTGCTACAGTAGCAGGGGGTTAATGATTGGAAGAGAGTATCACTTCGCTTTAGGGATACTACTTAGGCTCTACTTAATATTTACTGATGGTTGTTACAGAACATGTTTATTTTGTGAGAAATCATGAGCTCTTTACTTTTGACATGCATTTTTCTGTATAGATGCCATACTTCAATAACATTTATTTAAAATTAAGTGGAATTGAGAGGGGGCAAGATGG
>NW_024082960.1:0-59131 GCF_003009895.1 Hyaena hyaena | reverse complement strand
CTCTCAGTGGATTCTGCGTCTTTTTTCTCCCAATCTCTCAGGTTTTGTAAGGTTTCCAATGGCTTCAGATCTTTTCTGTGTGATGTATGGGCGCGAGTGCAAGTACGGAGCTCCTTACTTCTCCGCCATCTTGCCCTCTCTCCGGTTGCCATTCGATTGTACCATAATTCACATAACCAGCCCCTTATTACTGGATATTTTTCTGCGGTCAGTTTTTGCCATTAGAAAACCAATTGTAGATAATTCTACCACGAATCCATTCGACTATATTTTGACTGATTATTGCCGTGTTGTTTCAGACCCTTCACACATGTCATCAAATATAACCTGATTCTCGATGGTATCTGTATCACTCAGTCATAATTGACCTTGATAGACTCCATAATTTATTCTCACCACTAGGAGAAGCATCTTTTTTGTATGGCCATTGAATACAAAATAGGTTTGGATTTTTACAAAAGATTTGGATTCTTTTTTTAAAGTTTTTTTTTTTTATGTTTAGTTTTGAGGGAGAGGGAGGGAGGGGCAGAGAGAGAGGGACACCCAGAATCAGAAGCAGGCTCCAGGCTCCGAGCTGTCAGCACAGAGCCCGACGCAGAGCTCAAACTCATGAACTGCAAGATCCTGACCTGAGCCAAAGTTGGACACTTAACCGACTGAGCCCCCCAGGCGCCCCTGGATTATTTTTAAGTGCCATGACTTTTTCCTTTTCTAAAGAGCTTTGTCTTGAGAATAAAGGTAGGATTGGGCTTCTGACCCAGTGGCTCAGGAAGGGCTTGATGGCCTCAGGCTGTCTGAGGTGGAGTTAGAGGCACCTAGAGCTGTACATGGCTACTGTACTGTAAAAGTTGAGAGGGCCTACGGAACAGAGGCTGAGGGGGGTCTGCCAGGTGTAAGGATTTGGAAACAATGCAGATACACCATTTGCAGCTACATTCCATTCGTGAGATTGGCATTCTTGAATAAGGAAGAGAGGTAAAAACAACTGAGCACGTACAGTCTCTTCCAGTTTAGAGACTTAATGAAAAATCGTACGTGTTTGAAGCTGTCATGACTTTTCCTAAGGTGTTGCCCTGTAACTGCCCTGTAAGGCACACAGATTAAGTACTATTATCTTCCCTTTATGGAAGTTAACAATAGTCACAGTGGAAATTGATCAAGCACATACTATGGGACAGTCATTGTGCTGACACTTAACATGTATTGTCTTCTTTCATGTGCAAAAGAACCCTATGAAATAGGGACTATAGTTCATGGATAAGGACAGCGAGATATAATGTCACTAATTTAGCAAGTGACAGAATGGGATTTGAATCTACTTAGTCTGTCTCCAGAGAAATCTCAGAAAGATTAAGGGCCTCATTTAAAGTGTCCCAGAGACTGAGCAGTTGAACTGCAACCGGTTTCCGGGTCTGTGTGTTCAGTGACCTTTTCTCTACATCAAGCTTCCACTGTAGCCATTTGGGTGCGGTTGGCCATGTCAGCCCTCACCGGAAGTGCCCAACACTGTTAAGAGTCTTTCTAACACAGACCAAACTTGCTCACAAAAGCACAGTGACAAATCATTGTTTTGTTCTCTGACATCTGTGTATGCCCCTGTGTGTGTTTGTACCTTTGGGAAACTGAACGTTCCCACAAGCACTGCTCACCAGTGAGTGGGTAGAGGAACCAAGGTCCAAGGTCACATAGCTGGGGACGAAAGCCGAGATCATAAAGCGCCTCTCACACAGTTGTTGAGAGCACTCTACGCAGATGGGAAAGTGCTTGTCACAAAGTCAGCATTCAGTAAACAATAGCAAATATTAATAATGATGATGATGATGACAATAACAACGATTCTGTTAACATGATACGGTAATGAGATGTTGTGCGTCATGAACCCTGTACTCAACAAAGGACCACCGGAGTCCTTCATTGTCTTTCTGGACCAAACAACTCCCTGGGCAACTTGAAAATATTGAGTCGACTTTATATGAAGAATGCCTCTTAGAACATTGCCGATAAGCTCGGAGAAGCTGCCTAACCCCGAGCCCCTCACATTTGTACCAAAACTACAGAGGCTTCTAAGCAGAGGCATATTTCCAATGTGACAGGCTCACGCGTGTCTTTGATAAGCTGGGGCACTTCTACTTTTCCACACTGTACTTGGACGTGAGTCCACGTCAGCACGATAGGAAGCAACAAGCTACCGAGTCCCTGCTATTTTAAGTACCCAATAGCAAAATCCTGTGGCAGCGTGGGAAACTTACCTCTCCAGAATGTGCCGACACAGTGGGATGGATTTAACTGGAATCTCATACCGAGTGTCCCTCACCAGCAGTGTGTTTCAGTCGTCCTTGCTTATTGTATGAAGGGGTAATTTTCCTTCCCGATGAAGAGGCACTCCAGTCACAGACTATAATTTTCTAAGGAGAATTACTGGACCCCTGTTTTGAAAGAAGAGGTCATCTGGGTGGCCAGAAATGAATAGTTTTCTGGGATGGTATTCCCTTTAATGCTAAAAGATATGCCGTATAGATTCTAGCTTAAGTTTTCCTATGAACAGTGAATGCAAACAGTGAGAGTCTCTGGTCCCCTGCTCTCAAAGCTATATATACTAGTGGGGCTGGAACTAGACATGGCTCTCAGTTGGAGTTCTGGCTATCATTATACGAGGGAGTTCTTCGCTGCTGTGTGCATTAGATTAGTGTGCTCATTGGGAAGTGGGAAAGCAAAGCAAGCGATGGGCCTCAGAGAGGTACAGTGAGGTTTAAGTGGGTTTGTATCATTAGCCCACCTCACACCAGCCAGTGTTGTATATTATTAACATGCCCAGGCCAGCCATTACCATGAGAACAGGCCAGAGGCATGTGGTAGATATGAGAAACCCCATTCCCATGACCAAAATACAGTGTAAAATTAGGAGAAGACTTGTCGTTTTACTGGGCCTCGACTATGTAAAAGAATATTGTGGTGGGGATGAGCACTGAGTGTTATGTGGAAACTAATTTGACAATAAACTATTTGTAAATAAAAAAAAATATATTGTGGTGGACGCCTTACTAAGAGTATTGCCAAACCTGAAAATAATCATGTGGGATAGATACTATTACTATCATACCCATTTTATTAAAAAATATTTTTTAATGTTTATTTTTGAGAGAGACAGCGTGAGCAGAGAGAGAGGGAGACACAGATCAGAAGCAGGCTCCTGGCTCTGAGCTGTCAGCACAGAGCCCGATGCGGGGCTCGAACCCACAGACGTGAGAACATGACCTGAGCCGAAGTTGGAGGCTTACCCAACTGAGCCACCCAGGTGCCCCAGTCATACCCATTTTAAAGATAAGGAAACCAAGGTTCATAGAAATTAGTTTTCCAAGGACAGTCGGCACGAGACAAAGCTGAGGTTGAACCTAAGTAGTTTTATTCCAGAGCCTGTGTTCTTAACCACTGAGCACAGTTACTAAAAATCAGGTGTGTTACTGTGGATACCAGACCACTATGGAGATTTTACAGTGTATTCATTAGAATACCTGTGTCCAGTTCTGTGTGGAGCACTTCATAAACTGTAACCTCACAGCAGCCTTGAATGTTAAGTAGTTATCATCTCCACCATACAGACAGGGAAACTGAGGTATACAGTAACTTCCCCAAGGTTGTCTACTTGTACAGAGCTGAGCCTCAAACTCCAGTTTTTCTGGTTTGAAAACATCAGCCTACAAGGACGCTACAAAGATGAATAAAACAGAGCCTTTCCCCATTAGGAATGTGTGTTCTGACGAGTGGGCAATGACTTTGGACATGAATAACTGTGATGTAAAGTCCAGGGTAAGTTCCATATGAGTAATAAACAAGAAGAAAGAGAAGCAGGGGAGAGGGGACAGAAGAAGTGGAGGAAGTAGGAAGGAGGTGGAGAATGCGAAGAAGTAAACCTGTAGAAGAGACATCTCACCGTGGTTCAGGAATGTCTGCATGAAGGACGGGGTAGTAAAGTGCATCCTTGAGAGATGGATGAGATGGGAATGGACAGAGCTTCCTTTTATTTCAAGCATGCTATCTGCCAGGCATCGCACTAGGAACTTCAAATCCATTAAGACGGAGTCTCACAACAACAACGTCATTGTTTCCAAACGGGCTAAGCAAGCAGATGTTGCCAGATGTGGGTGAATGGCATGAACACAGCCCTGGCCCAGGGACCATGAATGGATGTGTTGTTGGAAGAGGGAATTCACAGTAGTATTAGAAAGGTCCCCTGGGCCCCCATTACCCGGGATCTGGTGCTTTGCCGTATTCACAGTGGAGAGTTAGTCACATTGCCTGAGACGGTGGAAGGGAAGGAAAGAGCTGGGTCGTAGGAAGATTCTCAGGCATTGGTATGCGAGGATGAATTGAATGGTACTAACTAGCAAGAGTGAAGACACTACCTCTATACTCCATGCACAGGGTCATAGGCACAGGCCCCAGAGGACTGGGTCTGAAGCGAAGCTCTGTCCTTGATGAACAGTGTGCTATTGGGCAAGGCATTCTGTCTCTCTGGACCCTCTGTTGTCTCAACTGTAGAGTGAAGATGATGACAATAGAATATACCTGCCTCTCAGCAATGCTGTGAGGAGTAGACAAGACAAAATATGTGAGATGCTGTGCCCAGTGCTTGACCCGCAGTAATCCTGTGGTACGGGAGAGCCCCTGTTTTTTTTTGTTTTTTTCTCTCTCTCTCTCATGAAAAGCACTGAGACCAGCTTGAAAGCTTGGAGGCTACTCTTGTGATCTGGGCACCCAGGATGCAGCCCCAGATGGTGGGAAGAGCAGATGGGAAGAGAAGAAATAATGACGGTCAGTGTAAGACAGCAACTCTTTGCATGACTAGGCTGTTGAGGAAAACAAAATCTTACTTTAGCCAGAATATTCTGCTGTCAAATGCAAAATGGATTTGAAAATGAAAATTAGCTGTCACGTGCAGTGTAGTACTCATAGGGCTTTTGTTAGACTGGAAGACATTGACTCCAATTTTGTAATATCTGTATCTATCATTCTTTAAGCACTCAGTGCGGTGATTTCCTGTCTCCCAAAGCCTTTCCATTTTGCAACTGTTGAAATGAAAGGTTTTAAGATAAAGAAAGGGATTTGAGAATATATGAAAATGAGTCCTAAAATGGAAGATTGAGTTTCATATTTACAACCTTTTATTCTGTGATTCAGTGCATTTTCATCATTTCCATTATGTTTTCTGAACCGGCATTAATGTTAGAGATATTAAGTCTGATATTTCATTAAAGGGAGGTTGCCCGTTCATACTATTGCTGTCCAGGGCTTTTAGTCACTCGTCTTAGGTAGCTGGAGCTGAATGTTTCCACCACAAGCCCATGTCGGCTATTTGATCCATAAATCAGGTGCTGGAGAGAATGAGTTCAGGAATCCAAAATGTCAGACATACCTTTGATTTCAGTATTCAGCCCCCAACAAAAAATCCTGGAATGCCAACCTCCAGTCCTTTCTTAACAAATGAGTTTATTAGCTGGTCATTCAACACACTGTATATGCCACATAATTAATTTCATAGTAAGTTGGCTGAAACCCAGATAAATGGACAATTAGCCTCTCTTCTGAGAACAGATCCATTGTCATAATTGCTAATGAAAACAAAATTCACATGCATACATAAGACAGAAATAACCCCACCTCCTCTCTTAGGTATTTGCTACAGAAGATAAAAACTCAATCTGTATTATCTAGTGGGAGTAATTCACTTCATTTTTTCTTTTTCTTTACCTTGCTGTGATAATCAGGTTTTCTTATGGAGCTCTCCTATCTTATTTACATTTAAATCTCCAGCTTCTCTTACTTGAAATCTAAAGCTTGTGTTTAACACTGGCATATATTATTAGCTAGATTTCTAATACCTAGGTAAAATAGAGAGCATATAGATTTCATCAGAAGGCTTTAAAATCATAATTAAAATTTTAATGATTTATAATGTGTCTGTACATTTTATAGCTGAAATATCCGAATGAAAAAAAAGGATACATATGTTGAGATGGCACATACCTTGATAATTCCTCTGCTGTAGACAATAGTATGGATGGATCAAATATAGAAAAGATAAAAATGCACAGTGGTCTTGGGCAGAAGGCAGGCATGTGCACGGATCAGATACAGAAAAGAACAGCCTGGTTTTGAGTTGGGCTGAGTTTTGTGGGGCTCCTGCTCTAGCCACAGGCGACGGGAGCCAAGAATTAGGCAGCTAACGTCATCCACATGAGGAGTATCAGGACTAATTCAGTGCTTAAAACCAAGAGCTGGAAAGGAGGGAGAGAACACTTCACCAGTCTCCTGAAAGGAAACCTCATGACACAGGATTGAATCAAATTGTCCATTTTGTTCCATGAAAAGATCTGCCAAGTCCCTGATATTCCTTCTGGGCAGAAACTCCAAAATGAACCTGTAAGACCTGGTTCTGGGAGAGGGACCTGATGGGCAGAGTGGAGACTGCTACAAAAATCTAGATGGGAAGGGAGGAAAGTAGAAACGAGAAAGGAGAAAAAACAGGCCCTACGCGTGTCACTTCTAAGAAAGCACTTGCGCAACACAAAGAAAAGTGTCTCCTTCATATTTGTGGCCCCGCTGCCTAACTCTGCTTCACTAGGCACTGCTAGGAATCTGCGAGTCCAGACAAATATAAATAAAGCATACATAAGTAAGCAAGTTAGTGAGAGTGCTTCCTTACAGAAAATGTTAGTAAAGGTAGAAGGAATTCTAGAAAATCACCATTGGGCAATACTTGTCAACGGATGACGAGGCTGCTGGGTTTTGAGGTACTCATTGATAACAAAGTGGCAAATCGTGACTATCCAGTGTGGAGAAGACACCACTGTAACCAAGTGATTTAAATTAGCATCACCAGGAACGGGACATGGAGATATCATGTGTTTCTTGGGAAGATGCAACGAGCATGGCATGGCGTTTCTGAGCTAGCCCTGCCGCGGCTGTATAACCTGAATTTAATCACGGGGAAAAAGCTCAAACCCAAATTGATGGACATTCTACAGAATAAACGACCTGTGCTCTTCAAAATTGCCAAGTGCGTGACAGGCCAAGAAATGCTGAGAGGCCGTTCCAAATGAAAGAACACTACAGAAACATGACTAAATGCTAAATGCGACACACAAGCCTGGATCGGATCCTTCTGTTATAAAGCACATTGACGACACACCTGGTAAAGTAGAAATGAGATCTTTAGATTATAAAATTGTATCTGTGCCCATTTCCAGATATTTGATTATTGTACTATAATTGTATGAAAGGATGACCTTGTTTCTAGAAAATATACACTGAATTATGAAGGATATAGAGGCTTTCTGTCAGCCATCTTCAAACAAAGCAGTTTGGAAAAATAATATAATAGGTATAATTATGTGTTTGTGTGTATGCGTACATACAATATTAACATTTGTGGAACCTGAGAATTTTTTTTTTTACAATTTTTACAGCTTTTCTGTCCATCTTAAGTTATTTAAAAATAAAATGAAAATCTGTATGATAATAAAAGTACTATACTACCAAGACAAGTGTTACCTTGCTGAAATGATAATTAAAGGTAGTTTTGCATTCTTTACTGCATTTGATAGGAAAATTGAAAATAAATGAATTAAGTGTTCAACTTAAGAAACCAGAACAAAGTAAAAGTAAACTAGAAAGAAAATGAGAGGATCAATAGAATAGAAAATTGGCTCTTTGGGTGGGAGACAAAAAAGGAGTCGTAATGAGAAAAAGAACGGTAAAGAAAAGACAAACGATATTAGGAACAAAAAAAGGAATACATCAGCTACACAGATAAATTAGAGATTTCAGTGATCATAAGATATAACTGTAATTAACTTTGTACCCATACACTTGAAAACATAAAAGGAATTAATATTTCCTTAGAAGAAGGTATCCACAGTGATTCGAGAAAAACATAAACCTCTATACATCAGTGAACTGAATTGATACTCAAAAATTTTCCATCTGAAAAGACACTAGGCTCCGGTAGTTTTCCAGAAAAATATTACCAGATCTTTTGGGATCGGATAATTACTCTTTGACAAACTGTTTCAGAGAACAGAAAAAATAGGGGAGAAATATCTAAGAGATTCTGGAAGAACTAAACAGAGGCTCCCATTCCACCTGATATTCAAATTTTCTATAAAGCTAGAGTAATTAAGACACTGGGTCATGGTGAAGGGAAGACAAAAACACTGATGAACTAGAATGGGGAGCCAGGAAGATATTTGTATGTGCACAGAGCCTGGATAAACATATCAAATCAGTTGGGGGAAGGAAGTATCAGTCAATAAATGGTTCTACTACAATTGGGAATAACATGGGACCAAATAAAATTAAAGCTATGTCACATATACTACAAAGTCCAACACAGGAGACCATCTTTATGACTATAGGACAGGAAAAGTCTTCTTTAAAAAAGCAGAAATCATAAAGAGAACAACTAATAAATCTGACTCTGTAATAAAAAAAATTCTACAGAGACACCATCGAATATCTTGAAGACACAATGTGTAGCGAAAAAACCAAGTTGCCTCATGATGCAGTGTGATTCCATTTGTTCAGTGTTGAAAAATACACTAATGGTGTACATTGTTCATGGATGTGGTTATGTATTATAAAATTATTTAAAAACATGGGAAATTTAGGACTGAATTCCTGACAAGAAAGGTGGCGAATGGGGTTGGGGAGAATACAGTGGGGTTCTCAACTGTGTCTGAAATGTTTTCTTTATTATTGAGGTATGATTGACACATGACATTATGTGAGTTTCAGGTATACAACATAATGATTTGGTATTTGTATATAGAGAAATGATCACCACAGTTCAGTCTAGTTAGTGTCCAATTCCACACATAGTTACGGATTGTTTTCTTGTGAGAGTTGTTCTACTGGTAAAATCTACAGGACAGTATTATTAACTATAGTCATGATACATTATATCCCACAATTATTTTATAACCGGAAGTTTCTACATTTTTACCCTCTTCGTACATTTTGTTCACCCCTACCCTCTTACTCTGGCAAGCACTGCTCTGTGTTATAGAGGTTTTTTTTGTTCTGTTTTGATTCCACATATAAGTGAGATCATATAATATTTGTCTTTGACTTATTTCACTGAACATAAAGCCCTTGTGGCCCATCCGTGTTATCAGAAATGGCAAGATTCCCTTAATTTTTATGATGAGTAATATTGCATTGTACATATGCTGTTGTACACAAGGCTACAGTGAACATGGAGGTACATCATCTTTTTGAGTCAGTGTTTCCATTTCCATAAGATAAATATCCAGAAGTGGAGTTGTAGGTCATATGGTAGTTCTGTTTTTAATTTTTTGAGGAATGTTCATACTGTTGCCCATAGACGCTACACTGATTGACATTCTCACCAACAGTGCATGAGGGTTCCGTGTTCTCCACATCTTTGCCAACGCTTGTTTTCTCTTGTCTTTTGGATCATAGCCATTCTAACAGATGTGGGGTGGTACCTCACTGTGGTTTTAATTTGCATTTCCCCAATGGTTGGTGATATGGAGTACCTTTTCATGTATCTGTTGGCTGTGTGTGTATCTTCTTTGGAAAAAGGTCTATTCAGATCCTCTTCCCCTTTTTAAACTGGATTTAAAAATTTTTTTTTTTGTTATTGAGTTGTATGAGTTCTTTATATATTTTGGGTATTAGCCCCTTAAGAGATACGTGCTTTGAAAATATTTTTCATCACTCAGTAAAGTGTCTTTTCATTTTGTTGATGGTTTCCTGTGCTGTGCAGAAGTTTTTAAATTAAAATTTTTAAACGTTTGTTTATTTTTGAGAGAGAGAGAGACAGAGACAGAGAGCACGAGTTGAGGAGGAACAGAAAGAGGGAGATACAGAATTCAAAGCAGGCTCCAGGCTCTGAACTGTCTGCATAGAGCCCAACATGGGACTCAAGCCTGTGAACCAGGAGATCAAGACCTGAGCTGAGTCAAACATTTAACTGACTGAGCCACCCAGATGCCCCTAAATTGGACTTATTCCCATTCATTTATCTTGTTTTTGTTGCTTTTGCTTTTCTTATCAAATACAAAAAATCATTGCCAAAACTGTCAAGGAGCTTACTGCCTTGTTTTCTTCTATGAGTTTTTATGGTTTCAGGTCTTATGTTCAACTCTTTAATCCATTTCCAGTTAATTTGTGTGTGTGTGTGTGTGACATAAGATAGTTGTCTGGTTTCCTTCTTTTCCATGCAGCTGTCCAGTTTTCCCAGCACCATTTATTGAAAAGAATGTCCTTTCCCCATTATATATTCTAGGTTCCTTTGTCACAGATTAATTGACCATATATGTGTGGATTCATTTCTGGGTCCTCTATTCTGTTCTGTTGATCTATGAGTTTGTTTTTAGGCTGATACCATACTGTTTTCATTACTGTAGCTTTGTAATACGGTTTGAAATAAGGAAGTGGAAGTCTTCAGCTTTGTTCTTCTTTCTCAAGGTTGCTTTGGCTACTTGGGGTCTTTTGTGGTTCCATACAAATTTTAGGATTATTTTTTTTCTACTTCTGTGAAAAAAAAAAAAAAAGCCATTGGTGTTTTGAAGGGGATTGCATTGAATCTGTAGATTGTTTTGGGTAGTGAGGACATTTTAATAATATCAATTGTTTCCATTCATGAGCATAGAACATTTTTCCATTTATTTTGTCTTTTTCATTTTATTTCATCTATGTCTTATAGTTTGTAGGATATAGATCTTTCATCTCCTTGGTTAGATTTATACCTAAGTATTTCATTCTTTTTGATGCTATTGTTAATGGGGTTCATTTCTTAATTTCTCTGATAGTTTGTTATTAGTGTATAGCAGTTCAGTAGAGTTTTGTATATTGCTTTTGTATTCTACAAATTTACTGAACTTATTAGTTACAATAGTTGTGGTGTCTTTTAGGGTCTTCTATATGTCATATCATCTGCAAATAGTGACAGTTTTGCTTCTTCCTTCCCAATTGGATGCCTTTTATTTCTTTTTCTTGCCTAATTGCTCTGGTTAGGGTATCCAGGACTATTTTGAATAAAAGTGACAAAAATGGACATCCATGTCTTGGTCCTGATGTGAGTAGAAAAGCTTTTAGCATGATATTAGCTGTGGGTTTTTCATATATGGCCTTTATTATGTTGACTTACGTTTTCTCTCTGCTCACTTTGTTGACAGTCTTTATCATAAATGGATGTTGACTTTTGTCAAATGCTTTTTCTTACATCTATTGAGAGATCATATGATTCTTATCCTTCATTTTATGAATGTGGTGAATCACACTGGCTTGCGGATCTTGAACCATCCTTGCATCCCTGAAATAAATCCCACTAGATCATGGTGCATGATCTTTTATTTATTTATTTATTTATTTATTTATTAAAAAAAAAAACATTTTTTTAATGTTTATTTTTGAGAGAGAGAGAGAGACAAAGTGCAAGCTGGGGAGGGGCAGAGAGACAGGGAGACAGAATCTGAAGCAGACTCCAGGATCTGAGCTGTCAGCACAGAGCCCGATGCGGGGCTGGAACCCACGAACCCTGAGATCATGACCTGAGCTGAATTCAGATACTTAAACGACTGAGCCACCCAAGCACCCCTATTTTTTTTCCGCATGATCTTTTAATGTATTATTGTATCTGTGTTCATCAGGGATATTGGTCTCTAATTTTCTTGTGGTATCCTTGTTTGGTATGGGTATCGTGAAATGGTTTTTATTAATTAAAAAAATAAGGTTTGTAATAAATAAGGGCTAAAATTAAGATGTGATAATGCAGGGTGTAGGTAAATGGATATTTGTAATATCATCTATTCACATCTCTATGCTCGAAATACCAAAACCCCATATCCAAACTGTGTACTTACTATAGGGCAAAAGTATCAGTCTAGATCACGATTGAACTCCAGGGTCAACCATTTGCTAGGTGTGTGACCTCTGCCAGATTATTTAATTTCTTAGTATCTCAGTTTCTTCACTTGAAAATTGTGGATAAATTGTACTACTTAAAGTGTTGTTGTGAGAATTACATGAAATGATGCATGTGAAGTGTTTTGCATAGTGCATGGTACTAATAAGTACTGAATGCTCTCTGGCCTTTGTGGTCATTTTTAACAAGTCTCCCAAATGTAAATTTTTTTAAATTTATTTTTGAGATAGCACCAGTGGAGGAGGGGCAGAGAGAGAAGGGGGACAGAGGATCCAAAGCGGGCTCTGAGCTGTCAGCAGAGATCATGACCTGAGCCAAAGGCGGATGCTCAACCGACTGAGCCACGCAGGCACCCCTAGATCTCCCAAATTTAGATTGTTTTTGGCCATCTTTTATTGTTTTAATAATGTTTCATTTTGAAATAATTTCACACTTACAGAAATAGTTGCAAAGAACTCCCGTTTACCCTTCACTTAGATTTTTACCACAATCATTCTTATTGTATTGTTTGGGTTAAAAAAAAAATCTTAAAGGGGAAACCAAACCACCATGTAGCTATGGTACAAATAGACTATGTAGAAGGCAGAATGTAACCGTGGTTAAGAATGTAGGCATTGTATCTTAACAGTCCTCAGTGGGATCTCAGCTTTCCTACTGAACACCGTGTGACTTGGTGTAAGTCACCCAACTTCTCTGAGTCTTTGTGGGAAAAAGTTAGCATGGCGTTGCAATAGTGGCCAGTGGTCTATCCTCTGAATCAGTGAGTAGCCCCTAGATTTCTGAGCTGGGGTTATTTTCGTGGCATTGGCTGAAATGCTTAGAGTGGCTTTCCCTGATGTGCAGAGAGCTCTGTGGTGTGGCCTTTTTCTCTGTGAATCAGAGGCACACGAATGAGACTGAGATTCAGAGGCCTGAGGCCAAAGTTCAAATATCCTAGATTCTTCTTTTGGAGCGCGCGCGCACTCGTGTGCATACATGTCCTCCTGATTTGTTTGGAGTTTTTTTTTTCCCCAACTCATCAAACCTAATTTCCTTTGTCACCTTACTCTCCTTTGTTCTGGGCTGAGGCTTTTAGAGATGGCTATTTTTCTCTTGGAGAGCAGAAGGCCTGATGGTACCGCCCTTGATGGGTTCCTCACTAGAGCAGCCGTGAACAAACCTGGCAGAAGGGATCACCAACTCAGGGTGACTTAAGGGGAGACAGAAACAAATTTTGGTGCCGTAAAACACTGAACTCCCAAAGTGGGTCTGAGAGGTTTGACGAGTCTTCAGCAGTGTTTCCCCGCCTCTATCTAAATGAGAAAAATAGACAAGGTAGTGCATTTTTCCTGAAGGTTTTTTATTAAATGTTTATTTATTTTGAGAGAGAAAGAGCAAGTGGGCAGAGGATAAAGAAAGAGAGAATCCTAAGCAGGTTCCGTGCTGTCGGCGCAGAGGCCGATGTGGGGCTCCATCTCACCAACTGTGGGATCGTGACCTGAGTCCAAATCAAGAGTCATTCGCTTAACAGACCGAGCCACCCGGGCGCCCCTCCGGAAGCTTTTGGAAAGGAGTGAACATAATGACACGTCCTCTGATTTGAGAAGATGCTGTTCCAACTTTTTTGGAGATAAAATGGCTTTTCTTTCTGGAAACTATCATGGTAGGTTTTCAGAATGCCCTCATTGGATGATCAAACTTTGTAAGTCTCACATATGCCCCCATCATGTTCATTGGCCCTGTTGCTGGTCCCTGAAATAAAAAAATTAGGGATCATTGAGTCCGACCGCCCAAGATGAAAAGTTTCTTCGGAATTAAGTTCCGATCTCAATTTTACAGATAAGTCAGTTGAAGAACTGAAAGTCACATAGCAGGTTTGTAGCACAAACCAGCGCTGGAACCACATCACCTGATACTCAGGCTACTGAGCCTTCCTCTCCCCCTTGGTCTCACTGTATCACAAGTTTGTACCATGCACGGTTTATTTCCTGTTTTGTTTTAAATTCAGGAACTAAGAGAACAGCCAAAACCCCGATGGGAAATGATGACGCCCACGTTCCCTGTCTCATAGCCGTTAACCCTGTCGGAGTGGAGGCGGGCAATAAAATGGTCACTTCAAGTTTTTGCTGACGTGCTCACTGTTGAGTCAGAAGAAGTGCCTACTCAGGGCATTAATTTCTGATTAACTCTTAATCCCACCAGGTTAGAGAGTAGGATGGAGAAGACTGAGAATTCACATATGCTTTTCAGATCATTAACTAGCAGCGGCTTGCAGGAGTGGGTCAGTGCTGTTACAGAGAGGAAAACCGGAGGTTTCTGGGTGCTACCTAAGGCCAGGACAATCAGCTTCTGGGCTAGGGAAGTGATGGGTGTGGAGATGGGTCAAAATTGAGCCATTTGAGTAGCTCACACCTAGAATTCTAACAGCAGTGCCAGTGGGATAGAGACCCTAGAGTCCTGGAGAGGAATTGCTCTGGGAAGCCTCTATATGCTTGGCTTAAAGGAGCCCTGGCCTTTGAATAGACGGGCCTCCAAACCTCATAATGTTTTCTACCAGTGTTTTCATTTCCTATGCTTGCTGTAACAAATCGCCGCAAACGTAGTGGTTTAAAATAACACAAATGTATTATCTTACAGTTCTGGATGTCCAAAGTCCAAAATGGATCTCACTGGGCTAAAATCCACGTGTCCACAGAGCTGTGGCCCTTCTGTAGGCTCCACAGGAGAATCCATTCCTTTCCTTTTCTGGCTTCTAGAAGCTGCCTGTATTCTTTGTCCTGTGGTGGGATCACTTAAACTTCTGTTTCTCTTGTCACATTGCCTCTATCTTTCTGAGTCTAACCCTCCTGGCTTCCTCTTTCGAGGACCCTTGTGATTACGTGGGTCCCACCAGGATAATGTAGGATAATTTGCCCTGCTCAGGATCCTTAGCTGAAAACACATCGGCCAAACCCTTTTGCCATGCAAGGTAACATTCACAGGTTACAGGGTGGAGATTTGGATATCCTGGGTGGGGTATGGGGGGCGTTATTTAGCCTACGACATCTAGTAGGCTAGTTGTGTGTGGAACCCCAATCCATAGATTGTATCAAGGCAAAGCAGCTGTAGTTAAAGTCTTACCCATCCGGTCTCCATTGCTTACTCTCTGCGACAATCCCAGAGGCACCCAGCGGAACCTTGTGGCTCTGTGACCAATTTGAATAGAGCCGATTGATATGTGAAGAGAGAGGACACCATTTGGAAACACCCCAACCACCACATCCTCGCTTTTCATTATACTCTTCAGTGAAACCTGATGCCTAAGAGACCTGGCTCATTTCACCCTGCATCACCAGGCTCAGAGGTGCTCAGTGTTTGTGGAATGAATGAATAACCGATAGTGAATGAAAAATCCTTAGGCAGCATCCACTTCCTGTTTCCTGGCTCACAGTTATTCACGAGTCAAGCCTATAAATCAGCATTATTGGAAAAAGATGGAAACGGAGCCGTGCCACTTGGTGCCCCCTCACTCTTTCCAGTCCTGAACCGTTCATACACATGTACACACACGGAACCGCCTGTCTTCCTAGAATGTATTGTTTGAAATCTTGGTCATAGGCGTCTTATTTGCGCATCGTGGAAATACACCGATATTGTAATACCTTTCTCTTCTGTTGCCCAGTACCTCATTCCCAAAGGCAAGATTAGGAATGCGAAAGAGGATGTTAGAGGTGGCAGGCAACAATGATACAGATGAGCACGCTACAGCCTGAAGAACAGAAAGGACTTACCCGGTATCATACAGCACAGTTTATAAGATCTAAATGAAAATCCAGGTCTTATACTCCGAATACAGTGTTCTTTCTGATATTCCACAGTTGCACAAAGCTAAACGATTCTATCAAGAAGTTTAGCCTCAGAGGTCACAAAACCTGAGGTTTTAAGGCCAGTACAATAATCTCTTATCTCCATAGACCTAAAGTGGGCAGTCTGGTGGCTCTAAGACAAATACAACCTTCAGACTCGTTTAATTTGTCCCATTTTAAAAAATTGAATTCGCATGTCTTTATCTTTTTTTTAAATATTTATTTTTGAGAGAGCGAGTGCGAACAGAGGAGGGGCCGAGAAAGAGGGACACAGGATCTGAAGCGGGCGCTGCGCTGACAGCAACAAGTCCGATGGGCGATGGGGCTCAAACTCATGAACTGAACTGCGAGATCGTGACCCAAGCCGAAGTGCGATGCTTAACCAACTGAGCCACCCAGGCACCCCAAATTGGTATCTCTTTTAATAGAG
The DNA here is from genome assembly GCF_003009895.1 of Hyaena hyaena. Lineage (NCBI taxonomy): Eukaryota > Metazoa > Chordata > Mammalia > Carnivora > Hyaenidae > Hyaena > Hyaena hyaena. Next base: position 42,927 of record NW_024082960.1, on the reverse strand, counting down.
TAGGCACGCTCCAGCTCTCCAACATCCCCATCCCTCCCTCCGTGTTACATTTACCCTTATATATTTGACCTTGTAAACATTTGAGTTTTTAACCCCTGACATAAACAATGAAAATGTACAAGACCTGTCAGTGTTAGGGGTTACAAACTCTATTTCCAAGTGTCTTTCATACTGTAAGTGGTATAAATGTTTGTTTGACAGACTGTATGTCTTGAAGACTGATGGCTTAGAAAATAATCACCACAGTTAACCCACGTTTCAGTCAGTGCATCAGAAGAGAGAGATGATAAAATAGACCATATCTCCTTTACTCCGAACCAGTCATCACGTGGGTCTTTCCCCACCAACCCCTTCAGAATCTTTGGGTCTGACTCTAATTGAAATTAGTCTTATGTTGCATGTATCTGTGTCTTTGGCAATCTAACCTTACAGCATATGCAAAAGATGAGTGTAAAACTAGTTATGTGAATCCTTGAACATGAGAAAAATGTTAATAGTAGGGGCAGAACAGAGCTCCAATCCAGTGGGGAAGTGAAATTATAATTAGAAGCTGTCATTGGATATATACAATGAAATGTGGAGTGGAGGCTGTATTTCATTTGGGATATGAGTGCCCAAAGCCTGTCTTTTTTTTTTTTTAATGTTTATTTATTTTGTGTGTGGGGGGGTGGGGAGAGGGAGAGAGAATCCCAAGCAGGCTCTCCACTGTCAGTGTATAACCCAGTGCAGGGCTTGAACTCACATACCATGAGATCATGACCTGAGCCAGAACCAGGAGTCGATGCTTAACCAGCTGAGCCACCCAGGTGCCCCCACCCCCTCAAAGTCTTATCTTACATACACCTGAGAGCAGGTTCAAGGTTAGGAGACTAACCCGACCCTTGATAGAGATTGGGCTTCTGGGGCGCCTGGGTGGCTGAAGCGTCCAACTTCAGCTCAGGTCACGATCTCATAGTTTGTGAGTTTGAGCCCTGCATCGGGCTCTGTGCTGACAGCTAGCTCAGAGCCTGGAGCCTGTTTCAGATTCTGTCTCCCTCTCTCTCTCTGCCCCTCACCTGCTCACGCTGTCTCTCTCAGAAATTTAAAAAAAAAAAAATTAAAAAAGAGATTGGGCTTTTGATATCCTATTTTGCATGGATTTTATAGTGTTTTGTACGTAAAGCTGGGCAGAGCTGGGGCAAGTGGGGGTTGACAGTTACCACACTTCTGCGTACATCATTGGCACCCAGTCAAGGATATTAATTGAAATGACTTTTTGGAAGTAATACCAAATCTACCCAGTAGAAATCTAATTGGTTCCAAGTTGTGGTTCCGGACCCGCACACCTAAAAGCATTGATGGAACCTCAGAGCTTTAAGCCTGGTACACCGCATAGAGTATTTTTGGAAAGCCTGGTTTTATTTGGAAAAATCATAGCTGATATTTGGTCAAGGTTTAAAGTTTCCTGGGCTTTGAAGTAATTCTAGCTCCTAAACAGTGAGCCTTCAAAAGCTTTGACTCTGCCACAGAGCATTGATGTGATCTATAAATGAGAAGGGAACAGTATGTGAAAAGGAAAAAACAAGCAGTGCTGAGTTCTGACATTAGGTATAATAGGCAAGATTCCTTCTCTCATTCAGCAAGAGTCTCATCCCTTAGGAACGCAGGTCCAAGCAATGTTTAGGAAAAAGGCATGAGCAAGAAAACAGGGCACAGTGATTACCTGGCTCTGACACTGGTGTCAAATGGGGGGGGGGGTGCTGCCCTATTTGCCTACGGTGTGGAGGTAGCATGCTACACAGGTGACAGGGAGAGGGATGCAGTTCACTCCAGAAGTGTCTCCTGCACGACGTAGACATGTAAGCTCCATGAAGACAAGAACTATTTATGACACTATTCTGTCCCCGTATCATAGACCGTGTGCCTGGCTCCACAGGTTTGAAAACAGCATTCCGTTTCATCAGGCAGATTCTGAACAAGCTGAGACCCAAACAAAGCAGGAACTCTCACTTCATTACTAATGGAGGCCAGGCTAGAACACCTGGATTCATGGGCAAGCAAAATGCGTCTGTTAAATGGCTTGTAAAAGTTAGGCAGACTTGCCCACTGAGACAGAAGCATCGTGAGGCCGGGGCAGGCTGTCTCCCTGGAGGAGCAGAGTTGAACACCTGCTCCCGAGTACAGAAGTCCCCAGAGAAAAGAGGGCCGAACTGAGGTGGGCAAGTCCAGCAGTCTGTTCAAGCTTACCAATCAAATAAGTGTTCCTTGCTCGTGGTGCTCAGTAAATACCAGGCATACATGCCTGGTACCTGTGGAACATGGAAAGTGAACTTGAACTGCCGAAGGTCAGAAACACCACCTGTGGTAATTAGTGTAGCCCAAACACTGATGTTCATGTTTGCCTGAGTACAACCAGGAGAGCCCAAGTGGGGTCCTTGTGTAAAGAGCTCCTTGGAGCCCATAGTAAGTCGTTTGTTTTCTTAAAGAAAGAGAGAGTGTGAGCAGAGGAGGGGGCAGAAGGAGAGAGAGAATCTCAAGCAGGCTTCATGCTCAGCATGGAGCCCAACATGGGGCTCGATTCCATGACCTTGGGATCATGACCTGAGCTGAAATCAAGAGTTGGCTCAACTGACTGAGCCACCCAGGCAACCCCCTCACAGTAAGGTTCTATAGCACCAGACTTTTTTTTTCCCCTTTTTTTAAAAATTTAAATTTTAGTTAACATACCATGCAATATTGGTTTCAGGAATAGAATTCAGTGAGTCATCACTTAAGACAACACCCAATGTTCATCACAAGTGCCCTCATTAATGCCCATCACCCGTCTTAACCCATCTCCCACCCACCTCCATCCATCAACACTCAGTTTGTCAATACTCAGTGTATCATTAAGGGTCTCTTGTGGTTTGTCTCCCTTTCTCCTCTTTCCACCCCCTTCCCATGGGTTCATGTTTTGTTTCTTAAATTCCACGTACAGTGAAATAATATGATATTTGTCTTTTTCTGATTGACTTATTTCACTTAGCATAATACATTCTAGCTCCATCCATATCATTGCAAATGGCAAGATTTCATTCTTTTTGATGGCTGAGTAATATTCCATTGTATATATAAACCACACCTTTTTCCATTCATCAGTCGATGGACATTTGGGCTCTTTCCATAATTTGGCTATCGTTGATGATGATGTTATAAAGTTTGGGGTACATGTGCCCCTTTGAATCTTTTTTGTATCCTTTGGGTAAATACCCAATAGTATAGCACCAGACTTTAGGTCCTCTCACACGAAAATAAGGTGAGATAAAAGCTGCCTTGACTTCTGCGGAAGAAGACATAGGAAAACATCTTTAACCCTGAGATAAGGAATTCACGGGGGGGGGGGGGCAGGGCAGAGGTACGTGTAGCTCGAATAAGAGGTACCAGCTTATATTTTCCTGATACTAAACTGGATGAAGAAAAAGATTCATTAAGCCAAAGCAAGTTTCATGCTCTGTTTTGCTTTGTAGAACATCTGTTAATGTCGCTCTGGTTCTAAATATGTTTCTCATTGAACTCAACCAAGACAACAAAAAGAAGAGCCAAGGGGCCTAATGCTATCGGAAGGAGATCCTTGCGGGGAGGAGGGACACCTGGGTGGCTCCATTGGTAAAGCATCCAGGATCTCACAGTTTTTGAGTTCAAGCCCCATGTTGGACTCTGGGCTGATAGCACAGGGCCTGCTTGGGATCCTCTCTCCCTCTCTCTGCCCCTCTCCCACTCTTGCTTTCTGTCTCTTTCAAAATAAAATAAACTTAAAAAAAAAAAAAAGAAGGAAATCCTTGGAAGGGCCTATGCTGTTTCTGAAGACTTCTATGTTTGGGAGCCATGGACTAGAGGGGAAGACATTTGAATCTTCATATCTGTGAACAAGTTGAGTGATTGATAGTGATTAGAAAGGGTTGGCCTCATGTGTACCACGCTTTTCAGGTGATAAGACTGGCAGGTTTTGCACTGGCATTGTTTTTCCTGACAGGGAAGTTGTATGCAAAGAAATCACACTATCACCCTATGCCCTGGTCTGTGAGTCAACGTACTGGGCATTAACTGTGGCCGAGCAGAGTGGATGGTCTTGCCATCCATTCGTGGTAAACATCCACATTCACTCTAGCTCTGTTTTTGCTCACACACTTCACCTAGACAATCCTTGCTCACTTACTCTAAGTGACATCTGAGAATCAAACCCTTTCTGGTCTCGGATTCGTCTAATGACCTGTCTAGTTTTATGTCACGACCATCTGCATTCTCTTGACCCCCCACTTAAGCTTTAGAAAGAATTAAATGGATTTCGATATTTACAGGTGGTCATTAATCCAACATTTAATGAGTTCCTCCATGCTCTTTAAGCCCTTTGCAGACACGATCTCATTCAATGCTTACAACAAGCCTCTGAGATCTGTGGTATTGTCCCAGTTTCCCAGATGGGGAATCATCTCCTTGAAGAGATGAAATCGCTTGCTGGACTCCCACCGAGCATACATGGTGGAGCTGCTGTTCACACCCAGGTCTGTGGCGCTGCCAAGCTGCCCAGGCTCTTTCTAATAATACACTCGATGCTGCCAGCTGCCTTTCTAGTTCCTCGGACCGGGCCTCTTCACGTGACATTCACTTTGTTTCTCGCCCCAGTTGAAGCAGAAAGAGAAGTCGGGTCCATCACAGTAAGGATGGGACCCTTGATGGTAAAGGTTGCTTACTGATTTCCTCTTGGGGGAAGAGGAGAACAGTCTTCTTTTTATGTTATCTGCTGCTTTCTCTGGAAACTACCAAGTACAGGGACACCTGGGTGACTCAGTCGATTGGGCATCTGACTTCGGCTCAGGTCATGATCTTGAGGTTCGTGAGTTCAAGCCCCATGTCGGGCTCTGTGCTGACAGCTCAGAGCCTGGAGCCTGCTTTGGATTCTGTGTCTCCCTCTCTCTCTCTGCTCCTCCTCCTCTCACACTCTGTCAAAAATGAATAAATGTTAAAAAAAAAAAAAAACTACCAAGTATGATGAAATGTAGTATTAAAATATGTTTTACAGTTTCCTTCCATAACGGCTGAAGGTAACAAGTGGGCTTGTTTGGCAAAGCTTCGGGTCAAAAGGGAGGCTTTGTACCATGACACAACCTTTGTAGACAGTTTCACGTAATCATCAACCAAGTGTCTGTCTACATGGAGACTTGAAGCAGTTTCATCCAGGCCTCCAAGCAGCAGCGGTATAGAGCTCTGTCTCCATAGATAGGTGTTACGGTCAAGCTCCACGGGTCTGACCGTCCTGACTTGGCCATCCCAATGTTGGAGGTCAAAGGCAGAGGAGGGATACCTTGCTGGCTCAGTCGCAATGGCATGAGACTCTTGATCTCAGGATGGTGGTGGTGGGGAGTTTGAATCCCACAGGGGGTGTAGAGGTTACTTAAAAATAAATGCATAAACTTTTTAAAAAGGCAGAGGAATAGTGGGAGTGTAGGGGTGTTATAATTCTTCAGTTTCTGAGTCAAAATGTCCCCAAAGACTGTTTTCTTAGGATACTCTTCCACATGCGTGCACTCAGAAAAGAGATAAAGAGAATCAGGCACCTGGGAAATATGAGCTTAGAATCACTCGGTGGATTCTAGGGTCCTGGTGGCATCTGCCCGCGTGGTCTGGAGTGTGGCCTTCCTTCCCAGCTGACTCAGATAAATCATCGCATTGAGGGTGAATCTCATATTAGCCACTGGAGCCTTCCTGGAGCTCTGGTACCAATTGCTGTTTTTATTTTTGTAAACAGAAATCCTGTACAAATGCTCTCTCATTAAAGAAGCCTTGTTGGTGAATCCTTTTGTAAACTGAAGAGACCTTTTCTAATGCAAATAAGCTCCCTCTAATCTATCTGCATTGTTTTGGAGTTTGTGTGTCGGATTTTCTTAAAGAGGATGTATTAGTAATGTCCCAAATCACAGATATATTGTTTATTTATAAGCTACTCATTTTACAACACAGCCTACCTGGAAATCCGTGTCCCACGGTGTCCCTGTATTGTTTATGCGTCTTGCAAAACTCTGACTTTCAGAGCCACTTTCGCCTGGCAACATCAAACTTTGGAAACTTTGCAGGAGCTTTTCAAAACAACAAGGACAAAAATCAAGTGGGTCTTGAAATAAAACGGAAGCCAGGGATCAAATATCAGGATAACGACACTAAGATCTCTGTTTTTGCTTTTGTTTTTATTTTTCTTGCAAGGCGAAGAAAGAAGAAAAGAAAAAGAAAGAAAGAAAAAGACAGACCAGACAGTTTTGCCTTTTTTTTTTTTTTTAAACTTCAAACCTCGGGTGGGTATTGGGACCTCTTTACTAATGTTCTTTACTAATTTGCGTGTTGTGCTCCTGTGGTTCCCTCTGGATACTGAGGCAGAAACGAGAGACTAGAGATGGCTTTTGAGATTCAGGGTATAGTCCTCTGAAAAACAAAATATCCATTTTTAAGTGGGATTAGAAGAAATTAGTTTGGGCCCTAACATTGGTCACTCTGACTGACTAGCGATCTGTTTCATTGGTCACCAGCAATAGCAGCATAAGCAGAAGTTTTTAAAGAAAGAGATCTTTTTTTCCTGAGGAGACAGTGCACGTGGGCTGGTGATCTCGGTGCCGGTGGCCTCGTTCTTGAGAGAGCCTTCTAGAAGATAACTAGAAATAACAAGGGCACAGATCAGCAAACTTCAGGAGAAACTGGGAGAGCAGACAGTGAGAAGGAAGACTTCTAGAAGCGGATCCTTACCTGAGTTCAGAGACTGGGCCCCAGAAAAGGGAATGGAGACCAAGTCCGTTGTGTGGGCAGTGTCACATGGTAATTGGTTTCTAAAGTTATTTGTAGGAAAGAGCCTAAATGTCCATCAACTGATGAATGGATCAAGAAGATGTGGTTTATATATATGATGGGATACTACTTGGCAAGGAGAAACAATGAAATCTGGCCATGTGTAGCAACATGGATGGAGCTCAGGGGTGTTATGCTGAGCGAAATAAGTCAGGCAGAGAAGGACAGATACCATATGTTTGCACGTGTAGGAGGATTAGGAGGAACTTAATGGAGGACCGTGGGGGAGAAGAAGGGGGTAAAATAGTGGAGGAGAGGGAGGGAGGCAAACCACGAGAGACTCTCAAATACAGAGAACAAACTGAGGGTTGACTGGGGGAGGGGGGAGGGGAAAGTGGGTGATGGGAATAGAGGAGGGCACTTGGGATGGGCACTGGGTGTTATATGGAAGCCAATTTGACAATAAATTGTATTTAAAAAATAAAGTTATTTGTAAATTGAGCCTGAGAGTTGGTGGTGGGAAGCGCCCAGCTCACCTAGAGGGTGTATCCCCCATGTTTGGGAGCGGGGCCTGTAGTCGGCAGATTCCCCAGAGGATCGTCCAGACCCCAGTGCCATGGGTGAACAATACATTAATATGCATGTGTCACATTTTGTCTCCTCTTCCTTATTGTAACCGTAGGGTATTTTGGAGATGCCAAACTGGGTAGATAATACTCAACCACATCCCTAAGAAATGCAAACACTGCTAGAGAGTTAAGAGGGAGCCATTCTGTCTAAATGTTAAGTAGTCACTAATGACATCTTTGAAACTGAACTTGATGAAGGGCCTCAAAGGACATGTGAATGGATGGATTTGTACAGCTTTCCTATGGAAACGAATTATGATCTGGCATCTGGTTTCTTTAATTATGAACGTATGTGGTTTTAAATAACTGTCCATTTCTCAGCGACATCTGCCTTGTCAACTCTCCTACCCAAGATGGCTCTGAAAACTTTTGTCTGCCACTGTGGTAAGCCAGCCTGGTGCTTTAATTTGTGTGTATTCGCACGGGGCCGAGGAAGATGACAGTTACCACAAAGGGACGGTACCTGGAGTTATAAGATGGGCTTCTTGGAGCCTAATAGCGTTTTGACTTGGATAATTTGCTCAGTCGCTCATTTATTTAATTGTGTGATTATAGTAGCCTCAGAAAGCACGTTTTATAGTATAGGATTGAAAAGTACTATCCTTGCTGAGCCCTTCAGAAGTAATTGTCAGAATAAATTGTGGCTAATGCATAACTATTAGCCTTCAATGAAAGGCAAATGATACGAAGCCAGTATGGGGAGAGAATCAGGGCTAAGTGGTAGTTACACAAATGATGCCCACGACACCAGTTGAGCTGGAGTTTGCCAGAGGCCTGAAGGACCGGAGGGGCTATACCGAGGGAGGTCCCGCTGGGCCAGGGGCGTTCTCCTCAACATACGGGTGGGCCCGGGAGAAAGGCAAAGGGACACGTGAAGCATTTGAGGTTGCGTTCTGTGATGTAATGCCCGGCTGGGTCTCAACGGGGCACCTAGCGGGGCTCAGTCAGTTGAGCATCGACTCTTGCTTTCGCTCAGGTCATGATCTCACGGATGTGAGATCGAGTCCCACGTCAGGGTCCGTGTTGACAGCATGGAGCCTGCTTGGGGTCTGGGATTCTCTCTTTTCCTCTCTCTGTGCCCTTCCCACCCCCCAACCTCCTCCCTGCTCGTGCTCGCTCCCGTGCGCGTGCACATTCCCTCTCAAAATAAATATTTAAAACACAAAAAGAAAGAATACCTTTCAGCTGAAGAGGAGAATGGGACGAGCAGGGCTGGTACTTCGTCCTTCCCAGTTACCTCTATGTCACTGTGTCTGATGGATGTTCTTCAGTCCCCACCTAACTCGACATCTGTCCCAGCAGCTTCTGTCGCTCACACTCTCCTTGAAGCATTCATTTTCCTGGCTTTCATTCTGGCCGGTTCGTCTCAGTCTCTTTAGTTTCTCCTCGAGCTGACCTGTAACTCTTGGGGCTCATCCGACTTGCCTCCAGCCCTCTTTGCTCACTTTCCACAGCCCCCAGCTGGGCCCATCCCTGCCTTGGCCTCAGTTACCACGTCTACACTGGCCTGACGGCACACAGATTTCTTCTCTTCGCCGCTGAGCTCCAGGTTCATACATGCAACTGCCCACTGCCACGTCTCCGGGGCGCCTCTGTCCAGCACGTCTCCAAGTGCGCTCGCCGCCCTTCCCCCCGCCCTGCGCCCTTGCTCTTTCTGCCTTGTTTCCCCTGTGAGCGAGCAGCCCTCGCTGCACCCCCCTCACCCCCCGTGAGCAAGCCTGAAAAGGAGGAGTCCTTCCCGACCGCTCCCTCGCCCTCGCTCTCTACATCCAGGTCCTCAAGTCTTTTTGGTACAACTCTGACCTCTCTTGAATCAGCCCAGTTTCCTCATTCCCTCTCACCACCCCCTGTTCCAAGCTACCAGCCCCCCTCCCCGGACATCCTCGCTGTCCCCGGCACTGCTCTTTCGCTCTGCCTTCCGAGGGGCCATTCTCCTCACAGCAGCCAGATCTTTTGAAAACATAATTCAGATCATGTCACTTTCTGGTTTAAAACCCATCAACAGGGGCGCCTGGGTGGCTCAGTTGGTTAGGCGCCCGACTCTTGATCTCGGCTCAGGTTAGGCTCTCCCAGTTTGTGAGTTCGAGCCCCATGTCAGGCTCTGTGCTGACAGCTTGGAGCCTGAAGCCTGCTTCGGATTCTGTGTCTCCCTCTCTTTCTGTCCCCCCCCCCCCCCCCCACACACACACAGTGTGTGTGTCTCTCTCTGCCTCCCCTTGCTTGCACTCTGTCTCTCAAAAATAAACATTAAAAAAAATGTAAAATCCATCAACAGCCCCCACCCCCACCCCACTGCCCCTAAAAGAGCGTCAACTCCTTATCGTGCACAAAAGGCCTTATGTGACCTGTGCTTATGAACCTCATCATTGCATTTTGTACCATTCTTCCCTTTGCTCTTACCCCCAGACCCACCCTAGAGTAGACAGAGTCTCAGCTCCTTAGTGGCATGTGCTTTCCTTTCTTGGGGCCCTCCCTAGTGTCTCCTCTCCTTCTAATGGCTTCTCCCACCCGCCCCCCTGTCTCCTCCTGCCTTTGCCTAGACAACTCTGCATCCTTCAGAGCTCAGACCAAATGGTACTTCCTCAGGGATACCTCTGTGAGCATCCAAGCTGGGTCAGGCCCCCATTACCTGCTCTATTAGCAACCTGTTCTTTTTCTTTCCATCACCTAGACATCAAGCAAGTAATTACAACAAGAAGTATATAATTACAATTATACAGTCCCTTCCAGTAGTTTATAAGCACCATATGGCCAGGGACGGTGTCTGCTTTTGAATCACCAACATATTTCTAACACTGAGCACAGGACCTGACACAAAATATGTGCTCGAACGATTATCCGGGAAAGATTTGAAAAAGCAACGTAAAGAGCAGAATAACCCCTATCAGATATCGACATGTATTCTCAATCTATTAGGCAGCGAAAATAACGAATACTGGGGTACATTAATAGATATATAATGTAGAAATTATAGGAAGTCACCCAATATATATAGGAAGTTACTAGATGATGAAGTTGGTATTTTAGAAACAGGATTTATCCATATTTGGCATGGGTCCATTGGCTACCCATGTGTGAAAGCAATTAATGAAATCTTCACATATTATACCAAAGTAAATTCCACATGAATCCAAGATTTAAATGAAATCCTTAAAGTACCGGAAGAAAATGGCGCATGGGAACAATAATCTGTTCAGCCTCTACTCTAGCTCACTGCCTGGTGGCAGTAAGTAGTCCCAGCGTGTGGGCTGGTGACGGATGATGGATTGTCAAGATCTGTGCTAGAGACCTGTTATAGCAGGAAGGCCTGGACTAGATTTGCTGCATGTGATTTGTCTGGTTCTACCAGTGTTATGACGGTTTTGGTTTCGATCTAAATGTTTTCAAACTGGGAGATTTCGCCAACCAATCTGGATTTCAGACCTTCCCTGAAATGTCTTTTTAAAAAATGCTGAATTCATGGTGGTTAAATAAGTCAATGAATAGCTCTCATCACTTTTATTGTTAATTCTTGCCCAATCGAGTGGTGTGTTTTTTTTTTAAGTTTTTTATTTGTTATTGTTTGAGAACGAGACGGAGAGAGAGATCTCAAGCAGGCTCCGCGTTGTCAGAACAGAGCCTGACACGGGGCTCGATCTCACGGACCGTGAGATCATGACTGGAGCTGAGATTAAGAGTTGGACGCTCAACTGACCGAGCCACCCAGGTGCCCCTCACGTGTTGTTTCTGATCACTGAGGGCAGAGACTGTGTCCCTCTTGCTTACCGCTGAAGTCTTAGTGCCTGGCGAAGGGGTGGGTCTGGTTCAAGGGTAAGGGCCAGCCTATGCTCAGGGAAATAGGAGCCTGCTACTGAGTGCCCAGCCTGTGGGAGGCCCACTCAGTATTCTCAGCAGGAAAAGCCATAGCTGCTAAGAGTTGCCCCGAGGGGACTCAGCTGTCCCAGAGGGCTTTCAGAATAGGAACACTGAAATAGGCCCTCCAGCTTCCGGAGCCGCACAGAAACAGACACCTCAGCAGTGTGAGCATTAATAGTGAGGGCCTAAATGGCATGGGTAACGGGTGTGGGCAATAGGAAGAAGGCAAGCTCTGAAGGGTGGCTGAGGGGCAGCAGGGGTGAGGGACAGCAAAGATCATTGTGACAGGGGTAGAGTTCCAGAGAGTTCGGTGAAGGCCAGTAAGGAGCTCCTCTGTACTGAATGCCCGGCAGGTGCCGAGCACCGTGCTAAGGGTTTTACAGCCACTGTCACATGTAATCCTGGAACAGTTCTTCTTTACGGATGGAGCGATTGAGGCATAAAGAGATGGGGTAGTTTCGTCAGGGTCCTACAGCTAGTTAGGTGGCAATCATCTTAGACTCCAGCACAGCGGCCTGCTCTCCGGCCATGGGATAAAATAGACTGACACTCATGCGGCCTTGGTATCGCTACGTGAGCATTGCAGAGGCTGGACGAGATTGAAATCAAGGGCCTTCCTCGGCGTTTGCATCTGGCAGTGACAGCTTATTTTCCTGGGAGAAGCGGTCGGGGCCCCTTTCAGAGCCCAGCTGTCACCTCCCTGGTCTCATTGTTCTGTGCGGTCCTCCTCTACCTGAAATATACACCTCCGTGCCTTCCACGAAGCCTCCCTTCCGCTCCTGGGAGAGGAGAGGCTGTTAGTTATCTGCCAGCAAAGCCCCTCGTGCTCCAGGCTCCTTCTGCCTCCCAGCACAAGCTGATCTAGGTCCCGTCTTCCCCTGCCTCCATCTCTCATCTCCCAATTGGGGTTGCAAGGAAGGTAGTTGAGGCACGGAGGGGAGGGGAGCTCTCTGGTAATCGGATGGCCCGCTTCCCGTCTCACGGTCTCATGGTGTGACTCACTCGCCTGCATCAGCCTGTCCCCTGGGCCAGGCCCTGTGCTAAGTGCTGTCTTCATGTTCTGGCATCGGAGAGTGGCCGCACCTGCTGTAAGGTAGACCCAGTCACGCCCGTGTTACGCGTGCGCCAACCACAGCTCAGGGAAATGACGCCGAAGAGCTCACGTGGAGAAAGTGGCCATTGATGGCACTCAAAGGCCAATCCTGTTCCTCCAGCCCGGCTTTCCTGCCACTCTCCGTGTGGGTTTTGGCAAGCGACCCAGCCTCTCGGAGCCTCAATTCCCTCATCTGCGAAATGAAGATGATAATCGTGTCTAGCTCACAGGGTTGCTGTGAGGCTCAAAACACATAATGAGTGTACCTAGCACATAGTAAGTGCTCCCTACATCGTAGTAATACTGGTTATTGTTATTATGGTACCATTACCTCCTTCAGCTGCCTGCCCCCCTCCTGAGCTCTCCCAGCCATCCCCCTGCCCACACAGCCAGAGATCCGGGGTCTAAGAGCGAAGCCTTTTTGTGGCAGGGGAGCATGGTGACATTTTGTCTCTCAATAGTCAACTTCCCCGTTTCCATCCCCTCTTCCCTGGGAGAGTCGGGCCCGTTCTGCCCAGGCGATGGTAATAATGAGGTGTCTGTATAATAGGCAACTGACTTGCTCCTGCCTAAGAAAAAAAATGAAATTCCTGAGGCTAGGCGGCCGGTGCCTTTAAATAAAACTGAAATCAAATCAAAGAAGAGATCTTCACAATTGTTTAAATCATCGCCTCTCGCACCTGTGGAAGGGACAATGTGGAACTCACATGTCGAAATCTAATATGTGGGCTCCTAATCTCTTAGAACTGATTAATGAATTTTAAAGATAGAGCTTTAATTAAAACAGGTCTCTGTGGATAGAAGGCATGCTATTCTGTGAGCTCTGTAAATATTGCCTTTTAAACTAATAAGTTCAGTTACCAGAAATACGACTGCATATAAACAGTTGTTTTTTTTTTCCTTTGTGTGCTGTGGAAACATGACTAGATATTGAAGGGAGACTGCCTATGTCTCAAAGCCTGGCGTTTGGTTTTCCAAATAACAGCAACGTAAATGTGCCGGGCATCTTTTTCTTGAGCACAAAGAACTTTCCAGGCATGATCTCATTCTGTCTTCAGACATCCCCCTATGAGGCTGACCGAGGAAGACAGCATTCATTGCAGCAGCATTACCAGGCCCGTTTGACTCTTTTCAGGACCTTGGTGCCCACCCCCATGTCCCAGAGAAAACTGAGGCCAGCCCAGGGGATGCCACTGTTTCTTTCCCCTTTCTCCTCAGTCCGCGGGTACCACTTTCCTCTCATTCAGAAGGATAAATCAGACGAGCGCTGTTTACAGTAAAGCTGATGCCTGTATGCCAGGCACTGGGCTAAGCATGGAGGTATGATTTCATTTAACCCTGCAAACAGCCCCGTGAGAGAAGTACTAATATGACCCCCAGAGGTCCATCTGCTCACTCACGATAACAGCCAAAGCCTGTGCAATGGGCTGCAAGTCTCTCATTTATCTCACTGATCTCCTTGCCTCCTAGCTCCCCTTTGCCTGATCTGACAGGCTCCTGCGGCAGCCCTCACAGGGAGAAATTAGCTTGCCAGTATCTTAAAACGAGACCGTCTCCTGGGCATCTTCTCTATGCCAAGTTTCAGGCCAGTCACTTTTACGTAAACTAGGTACCCTGCCCAGAAGCTCTGTGACACAGCTATCATTATTATACCCATTTTAATCACGAGAAAACCTAGGCTTACACAAGTTCCGTTTCCAAGGCCACAAGTTTGGTGAGTGGCAGGGCCAGGGTCTAAAATAAACGTGTTTACTGCAAGAGGCTGCTCTTTTTCCTTTAAACCCACTCCCTCCCGAAGTCTTAGTGATTTGCATTCGTGTGTGTGTGTGTGTGTGTGTGTGCGTGTGTGATTTGCATTCTTAATCGAAAATCAAAGAATGGAGGACTTGACCTTGGAGGACGTGTCAGAGACCCTGAACACTCACCAAATGTGCATGTTCTAGAATGTAGTTTAGTTCCCAGGCTTCCCTGCAATAAGGTGTGGCCATGTGACTATTTTACATGAAATGTAGGCAGAAATGATGTGAACTCTGTCCAGACATAGCCCTTAATGCCTCCATGTGATCCTCACTCCCTTTTTTATATATCAGACTGCTGGGGAGAACTCTGAAGAGTTGCGGGGCCGAGGTCCAGGATGACAGTAGGGACCTGCTTGACCGAGAAGACTTGCATTGGATTGTAACATGGGCAATAACCCCATTTTGGTTAAGCCACTAAAGGTTGAGTTATAAAGGCTGGCTTTATGTACCCTCACTAATACGGAGGAATACAGAACTTTCTGGGTGTCCATAATATAGATGGAAAGGATGGACGTATAACAAGCCAAGGAAAGTAGAGTCACTGAGGAGGAGAAATCTGGTATATGGTAAATGAGTAACCTCTCCATTTTCATGCATCCTTCCTTTTATTTCTCTCTTTTCTCTCTCCTCCAGAGGAATCAGTAGAATCTTGACCGAGACCGTTCCTCCCTATGTACAGCTGATTAAAAGCGGTGGTCACCAATGGGTCAATAACGATGGGTCAACCCCATCGTCTCTCACATTGGTGGGATATGGGGGAGATTTTCTGAGGAGGAATCTAACGTGTGGAAGTCGCCACTGACCAGACAGGGGTCTTCCCTCCTCAGTACCAGTCTCAGTGAGACTTTCTGAAGTTCTGCCTATTCCTTCTAGTCTTTTAGGGGTGACTGTGACCCGTGAGAGTCAACACAAACAGAATCATCCCATTGGGTGAAGGCAGTTCTGCACAGTAGATACCAGAAACCCTAACGGAAATGGGGCTTTGGCCAGGGAATCCAAAAATCTGTATGTTTCACAGGTGACACAGAGGCTTGTTACAGCTTTCATCCACCTGTGGAGTCGTTACTCTCAGATTCGGAGGAGGTTGTGATAGACTGGTCCAGATGGAGACATGGAGACCTCAGGGTGGGCGGACGTGGCATGGTCAGTGTCCTGTGGCTCTTCAGTGCCACAGTGAGAACTAGATTAAGGCTGACTGCTCCAGGTCCTTTCAAAGCAAACCTGGGTCGAATCATTTCATAAGGATGAGAAGTAATTTTAACGTGATAAATCTTTTACAGTGTGCTGGGCTTGAGGCCATATCTTCCCCCAAACTCAGGGGACGTTGTAGAAATATAGCTGTGTGAATAATCTCCTTGTGTATATATTTATCTGAAAATATCAGAGTGCTGTAGATGAAGTGTTTCTTTCTGAAATATTAATTTGGAGATTTGCCTGAAATCACACAGTCTTTGCCTCGGCTGTGTTATGTAAAAAATGTGTTTCTTAATGAGTGACTCATAGCTGCCTGTCTGTTTCTCATTCTTTGGTCATTAAACATTTACAGACCACTTACTGGGTAATTGTGCTAGGTGTTGCCTAGAGGAGTATGTGGATCCATGGGCCGAAGGCAGTGCCTTGCTCTGGGATACAGGCCCTTCAGCTCTGGGGACCTCATCCCTGTATTCCTCCGCAGGAGTGTTCCAGAAAGGCAGAATGACTTTGACTATAAAGCAAAGTTCTGCCTTCCCCTGGTCAGCACTTATCTGTCCAGGGTCCATTTTTCAGCCTCATGGATGCATGCCTCCTCTTCTCTCCAGTCTTGGGCCCCTTCTGCTTTAAGTAATCTGTCATGCTTTTTATTAAGCATTAAGCTTTTTAATTTTTCAAAAAATACATAGTCTTTGTGGAAGACGTAGAACATATAGACAAGCAAATGGAGAAGAAAAGTACTAATGCCACCAACCGAGGGAAACCATGGTTGACAGTTGCTAAACATGCTTTCAGCTTTTTCCCTATGCATATAGGGAGATACATGCATTTTTGATTTATACACATGGAATTATAGTTCATGTACTATTTTATAACCTGCCTTTTGATCAATTGTGAAACGTTTTCCATGACCACAAATAGGTACTTCATTTTAATTTTTAGTGGCTGTGTACCATTTCACTGTAAAGAGGAGCTATCTTTTTTTTTTTAATTTATTTCTGAGAGAGAGAGAGACAGCGTGAGGAGGAGAGGGTCAGTGAGAGAGAGAGAGAGGGAGACACAGAATTTGAAGCAGGCTCCAGACTCTGAGCTGTCAGCACAGAACCTAATGCAGGGCTTGAACCCACGAACCGTGAGATCGTGACCGGAGCCCAAGTCAGATGCTTAACCGACTAAGCCACCCGGGCGCCCCGGGTAACTATCTACTTAATCATGATGGTGAACGTTAGATTATTTCTGATTCTTTGAACATTAGATCATTTCCAATTCTTCACTGCAAAACGTATCTTAGTATTCATCCTTATGTATACATTTTTGTATTCTTCATCTTAATAATATACAATAAATTATAATAAATAAAATATATTTATAGAAAGTATTTGTTATCTATAATATATTTTATAATGTGATATATAATGATAATCTCAAGTCCTAGAGATTGAAATTCTGCATCAAGGGTTATATACTTTCTCAAGGTTCTTAATGCCTGTCTGTTTGGCATTTGATCCAGCCTCTCCTAAAAATATCGCCTTCCAGATTGCTCCATTTTTGGCTGCAGAAACCTCAGACCAAATGTTGCCCCGCCAACCAAGGCAGCCATACAGCCAGCTAACTATCGTCAGGGCGGAGGCTGAAACCTGGATCTCCTGACCCAGTTGACTTACAAACATTTGGGTTGCCGCTGAGCTTTAACAAAGGCTGCTGCTAGCTCCTTCTTTCTCACCAACGGTGATCTGGCTGGACAACCTGGCGTGTGACAAGAGCTCTGGCTTATCTTCACATTTTTACTCATGTCCAGGTGGAAATCACACTACTAGAAATGTAAACGTGCTTTATTGATTTTAAAGGTATGCAGCTGTCTCCCTTAGAACTGCTCATTAAGGTGGGGAGAATTCCTTTAGAGTGATTTGAAAAGTGACACACAGATAAATATGAAACTGAGAGTGACAGAGGCAGTCTGGTCTAGTAGAGGGCAGTAGACCAGGGCTCTGACTCTCACTCTGCCACGAAATCTCTGTATGACCTTGAGAAGTCCTTTAGCCAAGCTGGGACTCGCTGTCCCATTGTGCACAAAGAGGAGGTTGGACATTGCTCTCTAGGATTCCTGCCAGTTTTCATGACCTAGGATTAAAGATCAATAGGTTGAAGTTATCCCTTTTCCTAGACTGTGAAGTTTATAGAGAAGGGGGAGTTCGAGGAGGTCTAATAATAGACCCTTGGTCCTGGGCTTGCAGAGAAGACGTAAGATGTTATCTGGTACCCTTATCAAAAATCATAAGTCAGCTTGGGGGCACCTGGGTGGCTCAGTCGGTTAAGCGTCCAACTTTGGCTCAGGTCATGATCTCGCGGTTCGTGGGTTCGAGCCCCACATTGGGTTCTGTGCTGGCAGCTCAGAACCTGGAGCCTGTTTCAGATTCTGTCTCCTCCTCTCTCTCTGCCCCCTCCCCAGCTCATGTTCTGTCTCTCTCTGTCTCAAAAATAAACTATAAAAAAAAAAAAACGTAAGTCAGCTTGCTATGAACTTAATGTGTCTTAAAACCTCCCAAATTGGACTAATTTAACGTACCTTATATAAAATCTAAGATGCCATTTTTGTAAGATGTTCTCTTAGGTACCATTAAGAATTCTTTTTTAATGCTGAAAATTAAGCTACGAAACAATGCTGCCTTACACATCAAGTACGCATGCCAGTATCAGTATGTTAAGAGTGAAAAAATAAGTACATCTTAGAATCATTGGGAGTATTGATATATTTCATGATGAAGAGTTAAAGTGCAGTGACTTTGTAAGAAAACCAATCTTGAGATCCTCTAGCCTTCACACCCTCAGCCTTTCCTTGTACAGAAAGAGAGAGCCCAGAGAAGTCATGAGAGTAACCCAAAGTCACAGAGATGATACGGGACTAGAGACAAAAAGCATTAGAAAGGGAAAAACCTTTGCAAAATGGAGGAATGAGGACCTCCAAAATTATACCTCTCCATGAAAGCAGCGAAAACCAAGGCAAAATGGTCACAGTCAACTTTCCTACAGTTCTGGCAATTCACCAAGGGCTTGCAGTAATCCATGGGGCATTTTAATCGAGACAAAAATCTCATGTATTAACTTTCTGTATTTACATCCTGCTCTCCCCAACTCAATGGCAGCCTTGAAAACCAGTAGCTACTAAGGAGACAACAGAGCGTCAAACTGTGTAAAACAAACGTAATAGAATTGTAAAGAAATAGATAAATCTACATCATGGTTGAAGACTTCAACATCCCTCTATTAGAAAAGGATAGATCCAACAGGCAGAAAATCAGTAAGGACAGAGTTGAACATAACCCTGTCAATCAACTGGATATAATTGACATCTATAGACTATTTCATCCAATAACAGCAGAATGCGTATTCTTCTCAAGCTTGCATGGAATATTCACGGAGATAGACCACATTCTGGGCCATAAAACACATCTTCACAAAGGTAAAAGAGTACAAATCACACACTGCTCTCAGACAACAATGGGATTAATCTGGAGATCACTAACAGAAAGATAACTGGAAAATTCCAAAATGCATGAAGGTTAAACAACACACTCTAAATAGCACATGGGTCGAAAAGAAATCTCAAGAGAATCTTAAAAATATTCTGAATTAAATGAAAATGGAAACACAGCTGATGAAAATTTGTGGGGTGGAGCAAATCAGCGCTAACAGGAAAACTGATAGCATTGAATGTATATATATTAGAAAAGAAAGATCTAAAATCAATTATTTAAGTTTCCACTTTGGGGAACTAGGGAAAAAAGAGTAAATTAAATCCAGAGTACTCAGAACAAAAGAAGTAATGACAATGAGAGCAGAAGACCATGGAATTTAAAACAGGAAATTAATACAGAGAGTCAAGTAGACCAAAAGCTAGCTCTTTCAGAAGATCAGTAAAATCAGTAAGTCTCTAGGCAGACTAAATAAGAAAAACAGTGGACACAAATACTGCTATCAGAAATGAAAGATATCACTGTAGATCCCATGGGCATTAAAATGATGAAGGAAAAGAAATCACAAGGATAATTAGAAAATACATTGACGTGAATGAAAATGAAAAGACATTATATGAAAACAGATGCAGTGAAAGCAATGCTCAGAGGGAAATGTATAGCTGTAAATGCCTACAAACAATAAGAAAGACTTTAAATCAATAACCTATGTTTATACCTTAAAGAGCTAGGAAAATGAGAGCAAACTAAACCCTACAGTAGCAGAAGGAAGGAAATAATAGAATCTAGAGCAGAAATTAAAGGATAGAAAAACAATAGAATCAACAGAACCAAAAGTTGGCTCTTCAGAAAGATCAGCAAAGGTGGCAAACCTCTAGCTAGAGAAGATTCAAAGTACTAAAATCAGAAATGAGCTCGAGAACATTACTACTGACTATAGATATAAAAAGTATTGTAAGACTATACTATGAACAGTTGCATGCCAACAAATTAAATATCCTAGATGAAATGGATGAATTTCTAGAAGCATTCAAAGTGGTGAAACTGAGTCAACAACAAACAGAAAAATCTGGGGTGCCTGGGTGGCTTAGTTGGTTAAGCATCCAACTCTTGATTTCGGCTCACGTCATGGTCTCGTGGTTCATGGATTCAGGTCCTGCATCGGATTCTGTGCTGACAGTGTGGAGCCTGCTTGAGTTTCTCTCTCTTTTCCTCTTTCTCTTCACCTCCCCTCCTCATGCGGTCTCTCTCTCTCAAAATAAATAAACTGAAAAAAAAAAAAGAACAAATAGAAAAATCTAAGTAGATCCATAACTGAAGTTGAATTGGTAATTAAAAATCTCCCATCAAAGAAAGGCTTAGGACCAGATGGCTTCACTGATGAATTTACAGAAGAACTAACATGAATCCTTCTCAAACTCTTCTAAAACATGACAGGAACGAATACTTCATAACTCTTTCTTTGAATCCAGCATTCCCCTATCAAAGCCAGACGAAGACATCTCAAGCAAGGAAAACTACAGATCAATATCCATCATGAATATAGATGTAACAGTTCTCAACAAAACACTAGCAAACGAAATCTGATAGTATATTAAAAAGATTATAAACCGTGAACAATTGAGATTTGTCTAAGGAATACAAGGGCTTCAACATTAAAAAAAAAAAAAAAAGCAGCTAACGTGTTTAAGTCTGCGAGGGCTGCCATAATAGAATATCACAGACTGGATGGCCTACACAACAGAAATTTATTTTCTTACAGTTATGGAAACTAAAAGTCCAAGATCAAGGTGCTGCCAGGAGAATGGGCAATGGGGAAAGGTAGTCTTTTAACAAGTGGGTGGAAAAGTTGCCCCTTACTTTACATCATGTAAAAAATCAGCTCAAAGCGAATTAAAGACCTAATAGCTAAAATTATAAGGTTTTCAGAACAAAACAGAGGAAGAGCTTCATGAAAATGGATTTGGCAATGATTTCTTACATACAACATCCAAAGCAGAAGCAACAAAAGAAAAAAATATATTGGACGTCATCAAAATTAAAACCTTTTGTGCAACAAAGAAATGCTAGGAATAGAGTAGAAACGCAACCCACAAAATGAAAAAAAATATTTGCAAATCATATATATAAGAAGGGATTAATATCCAAATACATAAAAAACATACAGCTCAACAACAGCAAAACAACTTTATTTAAAATTGGCAAAGGACTTCAATACACAGCTGTCCAAAGAAAATATAAAAATGGGCAACAAGCATATAAAAGACACTCAACATCACTATTGTTAGGGTAATAAAAATCACAACCACAGTGAGATACCACTTCATACCCATTAGGTTAGCTATTGTTACAATAACAAGTGTTAGTGAATTTGTGGAGAAATTGGAACTTTGGTGTACCCCTGACGGGAACGAGGAATGGTGCAAAACCTATGGAGAACAGTTTTATGGTTTCTGAAAAAAAAAAAACTTGAAAATACAGTTACCATATGATCTAGCAATTCCACGTGTGGGTGTGTGGCCAGATAAACTGAAATCGAGGACTTGAACAGATACCTATACCCCCAGTGTATCGTGGGATTAGTCACAATAGCCAAAGATGGACTTAATTCAAATATCGTCAAGGGATGAAGGCAGAAACGAACGTGGTCTCCCCACACAAGAGAATGTTATTCAGCCTTAAAAAGGAAGGAAATTCTGACACCTGCTACAACCTTGAAGACATTATGCCAAGTGAAAGAAGCCAGTTCCAAAAGGGCCATACTGTGTGAGCCCACGTACCTTAGACAAGGTGCCTAGAGTAGGCAAGTTCGTAGAGGCTGAAATTAGATGGTGGTTGTTGGAGGTTGGGGGGAGTGGGAAATGGAGAGTTGTTTCACGAGTACAGGGTTTCAGTTTTGGAATGATGAGAAAGTTCTGGAGATGGGTAGTAGTGACGGTTGCACCGCAGTGTGAACATACTTGACGCTACGGAATTGTAGTTAAAAATGGTTAAAGTGGTAAACTTTATGTTATACATATTTTACCCCAATAAAACAAGAGAATGGCATTGTTCTCAAGAAATACACATTGTGATATGTGGAGTTGCATGGCACACTGTTTCCACCTTACGGTTGGTGGTTCAGGAAAAGAAATGATCTGTGCACGTGTGCGCGCGAGTGGGTATACACCAACATACAGTTGACCTTTGAACAACATGGGTTTGAATTGCTCAGGCCCACATATACACGGATGTTTTCAGTAAAACAGCACAGTACTACTATAAAGGTGTTTTCTCTTCCTTGTGATTTTCTTAATAGCATTTTCTTTTCCCTGACTTACTTTATTATAAGAATACAGTATGTGTAATAAATAGAACATGCAGAATAAGTGTTAATCAACTGTTAAATTATTGGTAAAGCTTCTGGTGAATAGTAGGCTATTAGTAGTTAAGTGTTGGAGGAATCAAACGTTATATGCAGAATTTTGACCACATGGGGGTGGGTGCCCTTAACTCCTGCATTGTTCAAGGGTCAACTGGATATATATATATATATATATATATAGGAGAGAGCGAGAATGAGAATGAATGAAAACATGGTGAACCAAATGAGGAAAATGTAAACAGTTGGTGAATCTAGTTAAAGGTATACAGAAATTCCTTGTGTTATTCTTGCAAATTTTTGTAAGTTAGAAAGCAAAATGAAAGAAATCAGATAAATAATAATCTGTATAAAGTGGTTAGCATGGCGCTCCTCCCAAGTTTAACCTTACTCCTCCTTCAATTATTTCTTTCACAGTGCCTGAGAAGAAAAAGAAAAAAGAATTTTTTTTTTCAAATTATTCAGTCTTTCTTACTCTGCTGCTGGTGCAGGGTTGTTATCGTGAGGGTTTCTGGATCTTAAGGGCAGGTGGCCGTCCCAGGATACACTTGGCCCGGTCAGGGTCATTTCTCAGTTAGGAAAGCAGCTCTCTGGAATGGAATCAGGAGGACTAGGGACAGCTTTGGGCCACTCTTTCTTATACCTCCTTCGAGCTGCTATCCTGAGCCATGACAGTTAGAGAATCTCTCCCTCTAAGAAAGTCTGTTGAAATCCTCATAATCGAGACACCGAGGATGGCTGCTATATTTTACACTGAGCAGCTGACGGAAAGGGTGGTAAATGGGAGAAACGTAAAGCATGGCCCTTGCCTTCAAGGAGTTTATAATCTAATTAGAGAGACCATGCTACCAGATGCCGTGCTCGGTGCTGGAGGGGAAGCAGAAATAGACCTCACTACCCCTGTCCCGGAAGGGCTGGCCAGACCAAAGAGGACACTGAGAACTTTTTTTTTTTTTTTTTTAATTTTTAGCATTTATTTTATTTTTGGGAGAGAGAGAGAGAGAGAGAGAGACAGAACATGAGCAGGGGAACTGCAGAGAGAGAGGGAGACACAGCATCTGAAGTAGGCTCCAGGCTCTGAGCTGTCAGCACAGAGCCTGATGTGGGGCTCAAACCCACCAACAGCAAGATCATGACCTGAGCAGAAGTCAGAAGCTTAACGAACTGAGCCACCCAGGAGCCCCTGAAAACTTTTAAAAGAGGTCAAGTTCACAGTGGAGTCTTTCTTGAAAGTACTAGATGGAGTTCTGTCTGCTACCAGACCATGAGGCATTTCACAGTGGGGACACAGAGTGGAGGTATAAATCAGCATTTCTCAACCTATGGTATGCAGGGGAAGTATGTAGGCATCTTGTGAAAATGCAGATTCTGATGTGGTAGGTCCAGGGTGGGGCTTGAGATTATGCCTTTTAACAAGCTCTCAGATAACACTGATGTTGCTGGTCTGTGGAGAACATACTTTGAGAAGCAAGACTGGAAAGGAACGATTATCCACCTTGGTTGTCAGTTAAACCATTCAGCAGTTTTTTGGGGACACACAGCTGTAATACAAACCCACGTAGCCATGGATTGTTGGTAGTAGAGTCTTGAGTAAAACTGGGTGTGTACTTGTGTAAACTAACGAGCACTGGGTGTTAACTGTGGCCAGGAACCATGCTAAAAAGCCTTAGGTTTTTAATGTGTGTGTTTTTTTACATTTATTTCTGAGAGAGAGAGAGAGCATGAACAGGGGAGGGTCAGAGAGAGAGGGAGACACAGAATCCACAACAGGCTCCAGCCTCTGAGCTAGCTGTCAGCACAGAGCCCAACGTGGGACTCGAACCCACAAACCATGAGATCATGACCTAAGCCAAAGTCGGACGCTTAACCGACTGAGCCACCCAGGCGCCCCAGCCAAAGCCTTATATTGATTATCCCTTTTAAATCCTTGTAACAGTCCTGTGAGTAAGGCTCTTGTCTCTTAGTCTTGATGGCTTCAAAACATGGGAAATTTATTCATCATAGTTCTAGAGTGTGGGAAGTCCAAGATCAAGGTACTGGCAGATTCAGCGTCTGGTGAGGACATACTTTCTAGTTCATAGATTGCCAGCTTCTTGCTGTGTCCTCGCGTGGTGGGAGGGGGGTAGGGAGTTCTCTGGGGTCTCCGTTATAAGGGCGCTGATCCCAGTCAACAAGATTCCCCTGTTATAACCTAATCACCCCCCAAAGGTCCCATCCCCTAATACCATCACATTAGGGATTAGGTTTCAACATATGAGTTTTTAGGAGGACACAAACATTCAGTCTAGAACTCAGTATTACAGCTGAGGGACTTAGTACAGAGGTCAAGTCGTTTGTCTGTGTTTATACATCTAGAACGTGGCATAGGCAGGAATTGTACCCAGATAGATACCAGAGCTCTTGAACCAGTGTCGTCTCTCAAGCCTGCATATGAGTGTCCACCCAGAACTCGCCACTGCCAAAATCCAGGTGTCATTCCTGTACTCTGCTCTCCCCCCAGTACCCAAAATGGTATAAAAATGGCTTTCAGAAGATGCCAAAATGAAAGGAGCATGTTTTGAGTGAATGCTTTCTCCGTGCTAGGCTTGACCAGGACCCATTAAATCCTCTCATTTAATTTAATCCTCACAGCAGTCTTTTCAGATAGGTGTTATAACCCCCAGTTTATATGCAGTAAAACCAAGGCTTGCGTTGATTAAGCAACATGTTTAAGACCACTAAGCTAGCACATGGCAGGAGAACCAGAATTTGAACTCACGTTATCCGACTCCTCAGTCTGTACTTTTTCTCACCTAACAGGTTGCTTTGGCAGTGATCTGCAGAGTCTTGGTGTTGTTCTACTCCATGAACTACTTGACTTTGGCCATCTAACGTGTGTGCTCAAGCTTAGTATTTGCTGTTTATGCCACGGCCTTCAGGCCAAGTAGTTTCAGAGTCATACCCCTCCCTGTCCAATCCCCATCAGTTCGTAGGCTACATATCCTCATTAGCAAACTGGCTATAATCCTGTTCTCCGGAATCCCTCTACACAGGGCCTTTTCAGAGTATGTGGATGTGGGTACGGCGGGTGGTGACAGAGTGCTGGTGGAGGCTGGTTAAACAGACATCCATGTAAGCCATATCTGGGGCTTTCAAATATGACAAACCTCCACCATCTCTTACATGCTCCTCAGTGGATTTTAAATGGCTATTTAAAAAAGAACATCCTGAACTTCACAGTGAAATCTGAGAAATCAAAGCAACTAAGCACCACAATGGAAACAGATGTACTAGACATCGGGTGGGGCTTGTACTATGACTGGAACAAAATGTTCTCATTAGGTGCTTTTAACCACCGTCAAGTTCAAATAACTTATGTTAAATGAAATTACTTAAAATTCGCAGAAAAGTAGAAAGAGTACTGGAAGAAACACACCTATATACTCACATCCCAGATTAATAAATTTTGACATTTTTGCTTTAGGTTTTTTTGATATTTTATGGGGAAAAAATTATGTTACAGAACTTCCGGTTTTTGCTTTTTAAGTAGGCTTCATGCCCAGCGTGGAGCCTGACATGGGGCATGAACTCAGGACCCTGAGATCAAGACCTGAACCAAGATCAAGAGTTGCATGCTTAACTGACCGAGCCACCCAGGCACCCGGAGGAATTTCCAGGTAGTTTAGAGTTGGGGTGTATATACGCCTGGGAATACATAACCATTCTGTGCTATTTCCATATCCGCTCCATATGTATTCTCTCCCGAAATTGAGCTGCCTGAGAAGACTAGTCAGGAGGACTTAATAGACTTGCTGACTAATAGATCATGAAATATAATTTCTGATGAACTATAACTAAGTGATTTGGGCATATAATTAAGAAAGAGTTTAGGGAATTGACTGACTTTGCTATACCAAACTCCTTCTAGTTGTTTAGGGAACAAAGCTTCCTAGCCCTTACATGTACAAAAATGTAAAAGAAGGATAGAATTGATGCTGTCACCTGTCTCATTCTGCCAAAAAGTAGTATTAATTCAGAGATGCGTAAATGAATCGAGAGCCTATCCTTGTCTAATACGTTAAGAGATGAATTTGCAGGGGCGCCTGGGTGGCTTAGTCGGTTAGGCGTCCGACTTTCGCTCAGGTCATGATCTCGCGGTTCGTGGGTTCGGGCCCCGCGTCGGGCTCTGTGCTGACTGCCAGCTCAGAGCCTGGAGCCTGTTTCAGTCTGTGACTCCCTCTCTCTCTGACCCTCCCCTGCTCACGCTGTCTCTCTCTCTCCTAGAAATAAATAAAAATATTAAAAAAAAAAAAAAGATGAATTTGCAATAAACTTTCGTTTCAAGTTTAATACTTTTTATCAAAACATTTAATATTAATGTTGTCTTAAATAACATATAATATAATGCTGGTAATTGTAATTATAAATTAATCCAGAAGTAAAAAATAACACATAGAGCCTTGTGTTCATAGAACATTTTTAAACAATTAATTTCAATTTATATGTATTTTTCCCTGACTTATTTATAGATACTCAGGTACCAACATATATTATAAAAATCTTGGCAACAGAATGGATACATGAGGTAAAGGAAGAACAGGAACTATGTATATTTAAAGTAGATAATGGCAGAGTAGTAAATAATGATTTCATAGTTTTATTCACAGCATGTGGGAAATTGTATTCCTTGTACCTACTTACACATAAGAACAAAAAAAAGTCATTTTTGAAATGTGCAAAGAGATACGTTGTCCTTAGAAAATCTTTTGGTGAATGAGAATAAAAACACTTAAAAACCACTGTGGTAAAGACTTCACCTCCTCTCAGAAAGAATCTCAAATCAACCAGGAGGAAAGGAAATCAACATGCAACATGCTAATTTTGAGCTTAGATTTGTTTGGCTACTAATTCAGTTTCTCTAGTGCTTTAGTCTGTATATTCTGAATCAGTTTAAGCAGATTCTTAAAAACATGATAAATTTGTCTGATTTTCAAATGTATTGGCATCCATTGTTCATAGTATCATTTTATGATCTTTCTATTTCTACAATATCTTACTAATGCCCTCTCTTTCACTTCTGTTGCCTATTTGTCTTTTCAGATAACCAACTCACGATGTTGTCGATCATTTCTATTGTTTTTAGTGATATTTCATTTTGACTTTTATTGTTATATCTCCCTTCTTTGTTGCCTTGTGTTTATTGTTATTTTTTGTTACCTCTAGATTAAGACCTTTTATCTCATTAATTTTGATTTTTTCCATTCCCTAAATACGTACTTAAAACTATCAAATTTTCCTTCAGATTATCTCAAGCCATCCAGGAATCGCTTTTTAAGGTGGAAGAGCTGTATAGTACAGAGATCACAACACTTACTTTAAAGATGAGGATTGTCGCTGAAACTGAGAAAGGGGAATTGAATTGCTGTCACAAACAGCACAGAACCATGCAAAGAACATAAAATGGAGAATTAGGCAGCTTTGTGACGTGAGACAGTGTATTTTTGATCATCTGTTCTAGCAGCAGTAAGAATAGCTAAGAATTCTTGATCTTTTCTGCATCAATGTAATTGAACTAACGTGAGTTCGCTCCTTAGTGAGTTGCAGGTAGAGACTACACCACGTGGAGATGTCACACAAAGGAAAACATTATTTGCTGCAAATAAGGAGTTCGGGGCTAGGGGTGGGGACGAGGGGTGGGGGTGGGAAGAGCTCGCAAACCATGACTCCCTGAGCAAAAAAGTAAGTGAGTTCCTTTCATTTAAGGTTAGGACGAATGCTCAGGGGAGTCATCATCTGTACAGGTGGGTATCAAGGTTGTATGTTATGTGCATGAGCTTTGTGTTTCTCCTTGGGCGGATATTTCAACATTATCATGAGGTAGAGGCGACTGTGGTCCATCTGTGCAGGCGTGAGTAGGTGGTTCGAGCTCAAACCAGCGGAGGTCTGCGGAGCTCTTTCTGTTTGCCTTTAAAACAAGGTTAGCATTCCAGTGAAGAAGGGGGTTCGGGGGCGGGGCGGGGGGGGGCTTGCTGGTGACAGTTTTAACCTCATTAACCCTACAGAGGCTCAGTTTCAATCCTGCAAAAACAACCCAAGAATGTGCGTTAGGTCAAGCTTTCCTTTTGAAACAGCTCTGGGACTTTTCCCATTGATTCATTGTCTCTGATTTGGTTGAGGCTGGTTCCTGGTCCTGGTAGAGACAGTTGGGTTTTGTATTCTCTTTGTTCCCTTAAAATCCTTAACTACTAAGGTTTTTGCATTTCTTTGTTCTAACACCTCCTAGGGAAGTTCTGCCGGTGCAAATAGAGCCAGGAAATAGCGGGGGGGGGGGGGGGGGGGGGGGGGGGGGGGGGGGGGGGGGGGGGGGGGGGGGGGGGGGGGGAGCGCTGGCAGGCTTCTCTTTGTGCTCTGGAAGCAGTGTCTCTTTCTTTCCCTGGGGACCCCTGACGCTTTCTGCTTCTGCTAAGACCTTAATATGTATGCAATAGCTCATTTCTTCCTCACAATAATTCCATGATGTAGGCCTTTTGTGCCTTCAGTGGGTCCCCGCTTCGGAGATGGGGAATCTAAAGCTTTGGATGTTGAAGTCATCTGCCCCCATGAGATAGCTGATAAGCAGTAGAGCCACACTTCAAACTATGGAAATGTGATTCTTGATCTGAACTCTTCCTGATAGGGAAAAATCTGTTGTAAGACGGTTGAGAGGACTGGCAGGGAAATTCCGGTCCCCGACTAGAGACTCCCCTTCCAGCTTCTTCCTACCCCGCTTGGCACGTGTGCGCCAAATTACTACTAATGCAGAATGCGGAAGTAACAGACTATTAATTGTTCCCTCTGTTTACGCTGGGGGCTCAGACCTCTGGAGAGTGATCTCCTCTGAGCCAGCAGGTGTGAAATAAACCTCCTGCCTTCCCAGATCTCCCAGTGCTGCCGCCTGGTTCTTCCTCCGGGTGACCCAGACCAGGTTCCGGAACATTCCCGCTGTGTTATGCTGCTTATGAAATGGAGGTGCTTACGCTTCTTCCATATGGTTATTGGAAGATTACATTAATCCAGGTGTAATGCTATGATCTAGCAAGTAGCACAGGTATATGAAATTCAGTACTCAATAGGTCAGTGTTGGTATGTTTATTCATTCACGTAGCTGTCATTAGATCCATTAGGGTCTTTTTAAAAAATATATAGCACAATTTATATATTTTAAACGGACAAAACATTGGTATCGTTTACAGTATCTTAAGATAAATTACCTTTGAATGGGAGCTTCCTTCCCAGTACTCTGAGGTCTACAAGACGGATCTAGAAAATTTACTACTTTGGAAAATGAAGACTGCTTAAATCGAATGGGGGGAGGGGGAGGGATTGCGGTTTTTCTTCTTGATTCATTGCCATAACACTGTCCTTCGGGCGGCTGAGGGAGTTTCATGTTTTCTTTAGACCTCGTTAGGCGCTGGAGCTCCTATAGGATAACTTTGATGCTGTATGAATTCTGCCATTTTGCTAGCACTGATACGGCTCTTGGATCCACCACTCCATTAGAACGATTAACTGCATTCATATTTTCGTTACAAATCTTACAAAGTGGCAGAGCGCTTCTGAGTATTTAGGTCCACATTCTATTTTAAGGCTGTATATTCACGTTTCATAAATTGTTCTTGGAGGCCCAATTATCATCCCTATCCATCTTGTAAGTGTCATGTCTTTGCCATCTCCTGTTCCTTTCTGGCCTTCTTCCAGTTCTTCCAGCCGAAAACTGGGAGGGACTTTTACTCCCGAGCCCATGGTGGCTGCCATCTTGCATCACTGTCACTCTCCATTAGGGTCTTTTGTTTTTTTTTTTAATAGTTTATTGTCAAGTTGGTTTCCATATATCACCCAGTGCTCATCCCCACAAGTGCCCTCCTCCATGCCCATCACCCCCCTTCCCCCTCTCCCCCTTCAGCCCTCAGTTTGTTCTCAGCATTCAAGAGTCTCTCATGGTTTGCCTCCCTCTTTCTCCCCCACTATTTTTCCCTTTCTTCTCCCCCTTGGTCCTCCGTTAAGTTTCTCCTGATCCGCTTATACGTGAAAACTTATGGTATCTGTCCTTCTCTGCCTGACTTATTTCACCTAACATAACACCCTCAAGGTCCATCCATGTTGCTACAAATGGCCAGATTTCCTCCTTTCTCATTGCCATGTAGGATTCCATCGTATAGATAAACCACATCTTCTTGATCCATTCGTCCATTGATGGACACTAAGGCTCTTTCCATGTTTTGGCTGTTGTTGAGAGTGCTGCTATGAACATTGGGGTACATGTGCCCCTCTGCATCAGCACTCCTGTATCTCCATTAGTTAGGGTCTTTGAATCCCACATTCATTTCATTTATATCCTGAACCCACCCTATTCCAAACCACCAGGTTATTCAACAAAATAGAGAATATTTATTGAATGCCAGGCACTATTCTAAGCACTTTACAGGCAGTGACTTTGTTAATCTTCATATCATCCCTCTGGGGAAGGTACTGGCATTGTCCCAATTTTACAACGGAGGAAATATGGGCCAAGAGAGAGACAAAGCAACTTCCCCAAGATCCCTGGCCAGTAAGCCAGGATTTGGAGCCGAAGCACCCTGTTCTCCTACATGCCACATGCTATATGTTGTAGATGTGTCACAGTTAAGTCAGTCCCCAGTGTTTTTACTCCATTCCATAAGCATATGCTAGAGTTCATATTACGGGCCAGAGTTCTCCTTTAAATCCAGTGACTGACCAGTGTGTACTGATTTCCATAATCCTTTAATAGAGAGGGTGGAAGAGGTGACTTGGAAAAAAAATATGAGGCAGAAGACTTTGTTGACAGATCAGGATCTGATTTCTGCTGAGGAACATTTTACCATAATAATAATTCAAGATGTAAATTAGTGATTTTTTCTAATACAGACAGTACAAGTAAGACAGAAATTATTTGCCTCAGCAGTATCTGAATTAAATATACACATGATGTGAATACTTAAATGATATTTTTAAATGCAAATAGAAATGTGACCATTTAAACTATTGTTTGATGAAAACTAATCTTGGAATTAGCGAAGTGTCGCATCGCACTCGATGCAACAGGGGTAAAATAAAGGAAAGTCAAAAATGCAAAGTTGTATATGAATGTCAAAATATCAGCGTATCTCAAAAATATCAGTGTATCTCAAAATATTTTAAGGAAATGGGAAATGCCATTGAAATTCCAGGATGTCGAAAGTCTGAAGGTTAAAATTGAATGTCCAGATCACAATACGATGAGGTTAAGGTTGAGGCCACATTTACCTAGAGAGCTACTCCCATGACAAAGGGAAGGGTGAAGAGAAATTCAGAAAGATTTGGCATGCACGTCGCCCCCTAACATTCCTTCTTAATCACACAAGAGTGCCGATAGAGACCAAATTTAACATCTGAAAATACTTATTATTTTTTATTACATTAGCTCTGTATAAAAATGAGGAGGAGCAGATTAGTAGATGTAAAAATTTAAATACTCTGTCACTCAGAGGTACTTGTTCTTTAAATCTTAACGTGTATCGCAGGTCACTCATAGGCACACATGGGTATAGCTTTAAACAAAATATTACTGCAGATACTGGTAAACTTGTAAGGAAACATACATATTTAAAACCCATCCTGATAAATAATAATCGGCAATATCTTATGTGATTGAAAGCATTCCTCTGTTTGAAAGAACCATACATTATTCATCCCGTCCTCTCCTACTGGTGTTATATCTGGCATGTGGTGTATACCTATTAAAAACAGTACAAAAAAATGTAGGGATTTTTTCAGGATATGGATCTTGCATGTATTTTGTTAGATTATACATAACTATTGTACCCTTTTGGTGGTATTGTAAAAGGCAATGCTTCATTTAAAATTTCAGCTCCAGTTGTTTGTTGCTAATATATAGAAATACAATTGATTTTTGTATATAGTAGATATAATATCTATGACTTTGATAAGCTCATTTGTTCTAGAAGATTTTAAAAGTCTTTTTAAAAAAAAGTTTATTTATTTTGAGAGAGAGCATGAGAATGCAAGCGGAGACAGGGTCAGAGAGAGAATCCCAAGCAGGCTCTGCACCATCAGCACAGAGCCCAATGCCGGGCTCGAACTCACGAACCATGGGGTCATGACAGGGGCCAAAATCAGACACTTAAGGCACCCCTGTTCTAGAAGCTTTCTAGTACATTGACATTTTTAACAGAAACTATCTTCTAAGAATGAAGGTTGTGTTAATTCCTTTCAAGTCTCTTTTGATTTGAGAGTAGGAAAAAGGATTTTCTTTTATGTTACTTGTAGCTAGGAACCCCAGCACAGAGTGTTGAATAAGAGAGGTAAGACTGGACATCTCTGTCTTATTTCTGATCATAGGGGAAAAAAATTAACTCTTACAATTTGAGTATGATAGAGCATTTTGGTTTTTGTTAGAAAATATCTGCTGGCTGTAATTTTTTGTAGATGCTCTTTATCAATGTTAGGAATTTCTCTTTTATTCTTGTTTCTTGAGAGTTTTTAACATGAGTGTGTGTTGAATCTTGTCAAATATTTTTGTGGCATGTAGTGCGAAAATTTAAAAAAAAAATTAAATTTATTGTTATAGTGAATTGCATTACTGGTCTTTGACACAGTTTTGAACCAACTTTACATTCTTGGGTTAAACTGTACTTGGGTAGATTATATTATTCTTTTTATATATTGTTAGAATGAATATACCAGTATCTTGTTAAGGTTTTTTCATATCTGTATTCAGGAGAGTTATTGTTCTCTAGTTTTTTTGTTTTTTTTCTTGTAATGTCTTTGGTTTGGTATCAGGATAAAGATGGCCCCCAAAACTGAGTTGCTAACTATTCCTTCTTCTTTTGGCTCAGTTGCTTTCTTTGGAGAGGTTTTTAATCTGAGGACTGGGGCTTTGTGGGAATGTTTTGACTACAAATTCTATTTCTTTAATATAAGTCATAAGACTATGCAGGTGACCTCCTTTTCTGGAACAACTTTAGTGGTTTTGTTTTTCAGTGTGTTTTTCACTTTATCAGGTTACCAAATTTTTTGCCACAAAGTTGTTCATAAAATGGCCTTAATATCTTTTAAATATCTTTACAAGCTATAGTTATAACACTAGTCTTATTTGGAGTGTTGATAATTTGTGTCTTCTCTTTTTTCTTGGAAAGATTTGCTAGAGATTTATCAGTTTTATTGATCTTTTCAAAGACACAAAATTTAGTTTCATTGATTTTGTGTGTGTGATGTTTGTTTGGTAATTTTATCTTCTCTTTATTATTTTCTTCATTTTGTTTGTTTTAGGTTTAATTTCCTGTACTCTTTCTAGGTTTTGAGGTGACAGCTCAGATTGTTGATTTGAGACATAGGCTTTTTACTAATTTATGCACTAAGTGCTATAAAACCCCCCTGTCCACACTGGTTTAGCTGCATGTAACAACATGTGACTAAAGTATGTTTTATTTTTATTCAATTCAAATTGTTTTCTAATTCTCCTTGTGACTTATCTCTTGTTTCATAAGTTACTTAGAAGCCTATCTCAGGGCGCCTGGGTGGCTCACTTGGTTAAGTGTCTGACTCTTGATTTTGGCTCAGGTCATGATCTCATGGTTCATGAGATCTCATGGTTCGGGCTCTGCACTGACAGTATGGAACTTGCTTGGGATCCTCTCTCTCTTTCTCTCTCTCTCTCTCTCTCTCCCCACCCCCCACCCCGTCCTCCCTCTACTCATGCTCTCTATGTCTCTTTCTCTCTCTCTGAGAATAAATTAAGAAAAGGAAGTGTATCTCTTAATTTCCAAGTATTTGAAGGTATTACAGATATCTTTCTGTTATTGACTTCTAATTTATTTATTTTATCCAGAGAACATACTTTGTATCATTTTAATTCTTTAAATATTTTTGGTGGACTTCCACTTCAAAGAAGATGGAGTAGACATGCTTTATCTTCTTTACAACTAAAAGCCCTGGAAGTTATATATATAACAAATACAAGAAGATTTTGAAACCTGGAGAAGAATACAACTGTCGATGGACCTCAGGGTCTGAAATACAACATGGTCCTGGGTTCCCTGGGTTTCATGTTGCTCTTGGGTCCCAGCGACACAGAATAGCAATGGGCACAGCCCCCTCGGCCCAAAACAAGGAGAGAAGAAGAAGAAAAGGAGGAGGGGGAGGAGGAGGAAGAGAAAGAGGAAGAAGAGAAAGAAGGAACCACCCTAAGGAAAGCATGTTCTCAGGGTGCCTGAGTGGCTCAGCCAATTGAGCATCTGATTCTTGATTTCAGCTCAGGTCATGATGTCACTGTCATGAGGTCGAGCCCTGTGTCAGGCTCTGTGATGAGCGCGGAGCCTGCTTGGGATTCTCTCCCTCCCTGTCCCTCTGCCCCTCTCCTGCTCACTCTCACACACACACTCTCTCAAAATGAATAAATAAACGTTTCAAAAAATAGAAAATAAATAAAAGCACATTCTCTCTAGCCGAAGGACTGGGAAAGAGGCAGCCTAGCAGGACAGACTCTTTATGAGACTTCTGCTACACTCATCCACACGCCATGGTGGCCTTGCGCCCATGATACCAGTACAGACAGAGTGGGGAGCCTGGAGTTTCACCTTTGCAGATACAGCGAGGTGGCCCAGTACTGCCACCAAGTTGGTGTCAGAGAAATCCACGTAGGGAACAACTTTCTTTCCTGGCAGCTAGTAATGAGCCCCCTATGTCATGGTGTCATGAAGGTCATTTGGGTGCAGTTACAGGAACCTCTGCCTCTTCAAGCCAGGGATGTATTAATTGACTGTCAATGGCGGTCAAGCAGGAAACTTGAATTTCTAACCCCACTTCTCAGCCATGAGGCTGCTTCACCTTCACCGTGCCGCAGTGCTGTGAGAGAAAGATAACTAAGGTTTAAATGAATTAGATTCAGAGTTTCATAACACAATATGAAATCCCCCAAATTTCTTTTTATTCAAATCTTTTTTTATTAGGGAGAGAGAGAGAGAGAGAGAGAGAGGGAGAGAATCCCAAGCATTGATATGGGGCTCAATCCCACAGCCCTGGAATCATGACCTGAGCTGAAATCAAGAGTTCGAAGCTCAATTTACTGAATTCCCCAAGTTTCAATAGAAAATTACACAAAAAACCCAGGAAGATCTCAAACTGAATGAAAAAAGATAATCAAGAGATGCCAACATCAAGATGACTTAAGTGTGAGAATTACCTGACAAAGATTCAAAGACAGCCACCCTAAAAATTATGTAAAGGAGAGGGGCGCCTGAGTGGCTCAGTCTGTTCATTGTCTGACTTTGGTTCAGGTCATGATTTCGCAGTTCGTGAGTTTGAGCTCTCGCTCTCACTCTCTCTCTCTCTCTGTCTAAAAAATAAGCATTAAAAAAGAGCTTTAAAAGTATGCAAAGGAACAATTACAAATACACTTTAGAAAAAGTGAAAGAGTAAAAAGCCGCAGCAAAGAAATAGAAAGTCTTAACAAATGAAGAGAGGATGCAAAGAACAAAATGTAACTTGGACAAAATGTAACTGAAAACACAACTGAAGTAGAAAACTGTGCATGGGTTCAACAACAAAACGGCGGGGGTGGGGGGCATGGAGGAAAGAATCAGGGAGCTAAAATAACAACAAAAAAGCAAATGTACTAAAAAAAATTGCCTAGAGCCTCAGGAACCTGTAGAATTATAGCTAAATAGCAAAATAGCTAACATTAGTATAGTAAGAGTCCCGAGGGAGGTAAAACAAGAGAACAGAGCTGAAAAAGTACTTAAAGAAAAATGGCCCCAAACTCCCCCAAATGTGGCAAAGACATGAACAGATTAAAAAACCTGAACGACCTGCAAAAGGCTGATCCCAAAGAAATCCATACCAAGGTACATTATGATTAAACTTTGTAAAATAAAGGCAATGGAAAAATCTTTCAAGCAGTGAGAAAAATGACACCTTGATTGTAGGGAGAAAACCATTGCAGTGAGAGATTTCTCATCACAATCTGTGGACGCTGGAACACGGCACCACATTTGGGAAGTTTTTCGTCAAAATTTCTTCAAATATTTGTTCAGCACAGCACTCTCTTCTTCTGAGATCTCAGGGACATAACTGTTAAGCCTTCAACACACATTTTGTTTCTGTGTGCCTGAGGCTCTGTTTTTGAATTTAGTTTTTCTCTTTGTTTCTCCAATTCGATTATTTATATTGACTTATCTTCAATTTCACTGATTTTTTTTTTTCTCTGTTCTCTCCATTCTGCTACGGAGCCCAGCCAGCCTGCATTTTATTTTAGTTATTGTATTTTTCAGTTCTAAAATTTACATTTGGCTTTTGTGTGTATGTTTTATTTTTTCCTGAGACTCTATTTCTGGTTATTCACTTGTTGTGGCATTTCTTTAACAGCCTCTTTAAACAGATACTTTTTTTTTTAATGTTTTATTTTATTTCTAGGAGAGAGAGAGACAGACAGCGTGAGCAGGGGAGGGTCAGAGAGAGAGGGAGTCACAGACTGAAACAGGCTCCAGGCTCTGAGCTGGCAGTCAGCACAGAGCCCGACGCGGGGCCCGAACCCACGAACCGCGAGATCATGACCTAAGCGAAAGTCGGACGCTTAACCGACTAAGCCACCCAGGCGCCCCAAAACTGATGCTTTTTGAACAGCAGCTCCATCAGATAATTCCAGCATCTGTATCATCTTTGTATTGCTCTCTGTTGATTCTTTTTCATGCAAATTTACATTTTCTTGTTTTTTTTTAAAATATGTTTAGTCATTTGGAGTTTATATTAAGTGTTTTAAATATCATATTATGAGGGGCGCCTGGGTGGCTCAGTCGGTTAAATGTTTGCCTTTGGCTCAGGACATGATCTCACGCTCAGTGAGTTTGAGCCCCGCATCTGGCTCTGTGCTGACAGCCCAGAGCCTGGAGCCTGCTTCAGATTCTGTGTCTCCCCCTCTCTCTGCCCCTCCCCTGCTCATACTCTGTCTCTCTCTATCTCTCAAAAATAAAATTAAAAAAAAAATTTCTTTTTAAATATCATATTTTGAAATTCTGGCTTCTGTTTAAATCCAATGGAGAACATCTACATTTTAGCTTTTTTTGCAGGCAGTCAACAGTGTGTTGTTTAGGACACAACTTCCAGCCAGCCTTCTGTGGGTTGTGTTTCCAGTGTTGTATTTTCAAGGCCTTTGCAGTGATTTTGCTATATCTGCATCACCCAGTGGCTAGTCTGGGACCTGAGTGACGGGCTTATCCTTTCTTTCAGTTCTCAGAGTTACATTTTGCTGTTTAGAGTCAGACTCACAAGTGCCCACGATTCCATAAATGACTTCGTGGGTTTGATATTCTGATCTGCCCTCTCTCTGTGATCTCATGTATGCTTTTGGCTCCCTGGGCCTCCCTTACTTGGTCTGCTGTCTCGGTACCTGGGGCTGTATTTACCGTGTTGCTGCCCATTTACCACGTCTGCATTTGGTTCAATATGTGGGAGAACAGAAGAGAAGAAATTCAGCCTGCCCATTTGGGATCTTGGCTCTTTTGATCGGAGAGGCTGGTTCTTCTCCCTCAAGAGCTGTTACCTCTTACTGGACCCTGTTGATGCTTTTGTTCTTGCTGCTTCCTCTGACGCAGGATTTCTTGAAGGCTGGAGTGTGACCAGGCAGGGAAGAATTTTTAAATGTCGATTTCCTCCACTTTGAGCATTAGCAAGTGACTTTCCTGCTCACTGAGCAGTAACTATAAGGTATCTCCTGAAGTGTTCTCTGGCCGTGCCAATTCCCACTTCCAAGTTTTAGGCTGCATTAAGTCTCAGCTGGAAGATCGTGGAGGGGGTAGAAAAAGGTAAACTCACTGCACACTTGGTAATATTTTGAATTACGATCGGCTGCTTCAGTCTACCTGCTCTTTACTTTTCAGAGTCTTCAATAGAGGCTCACACATTCTATCAAGATTGTATAACTGATCTCAGTGGGAAAGAGCAGGGACTGTGCTTTCTCCAAGCTACTCAGAATGCGAACTTTTCATCTTCTTTCAAACAATTAAAATATGAAAATAATGGATTTCAGGTTTACCTTAGTTTTTATCATTTCTTCCACTCGTAATTATTTACACATACCGAAATTTCTGTCTCGTATCATACTTTCTGCCTTTAACCTATTAATAACATTTGTTTTTAAAGTCCCTGTTTTTTATTTATTTAAAAAAGTTAACATTTGTTCCTTTTTGAGAGAGAGAGAGAAAGAGAGAGAGAGAGAGAGAGAGACAGAGCATGAGCAGGGGAGGGGAAGAGAGGGAGGGAGACACAAAATCTGAAGCAGGCTTCAGGCTCCGAGCTGTCAGCACAGAGCTGGATGCGGAGCTCGAACCCACGAACTGTGAGATCATGTCCTGAGCCAAAGTCAGATGCCCAACTGACTGAGCCACCCAGGTGCCCCTTAAAGTCCCTGTTTTTTTTTAAAGGTCCCTGTTTAAAAATGAAAATTCCGACAAATGGCTTATCTCTGAATCTGGTTCTGTTGAGTATGTCATCTCTTGACTGTGTGTGTGTGTGTGTGTGTGTGTGTGTGTTATCCTTTTGTATTGATTTCTGGGCATTATGGGTAGCAGAACATCAGGAATAGGGGGAGATGGTATTTAGTGTAGCAATGAGTCCCCCTCTTCTTACGTTAGGTCATTAGTGTTAGGGGATGAGTGTGGTTTCGTGGGGTTTGGGTTTTGTCGTTGACATCTTTCCCGGAAATACGCCACAGTCTCCGAGTTCCTCCAGATAGTGGTTGCTCTTTCTTTGGTCTTATAATGGGACTGGGGTGCTGATGGCTTTTCCTCAGTGTTTTTAATCCCCCTCCCACCCCCTTGGGAAATTACAAGTCCTTACACACATACCCCGCAGAGGTTGACTTCTCTACATTCTTGCTAAACAGCTATTGCTCCTCAGGGCTACGCTCTTGGGAGGGGGTGGAAGGGTTTTCTTTTGTTTTGGTTCAGCTTCCTTCTTAGACACGTGCTGTTTACTTGGGTCTCAAGGGTAGGCTTTCTCTCCGCACTCTTGCCCTTCTTGCCTGCGGCAGCCAAACTTTGCTTTGTTTCTGTGGTCGGTCTAGTACGGGAGCTCCTCTCCCTTCTCCCAGGCGATATGGGTCATTGCGTGGTATCTTTGCCGGATCCCAAGCCCCGGATGGAATCCTGCCCCTCCAGTGGGACTTTGCACTATTGCCCCCGGCAGCAGCCCACCACCTCCCGTGTGCCTGAGTTACCAAAGGGAGGTTTTCCCGGTCTCCTGCCTTCCCTTAAGTCTTTCTAGTGGACACCCAGTGGGGGGGTCTGTGGAAGTGACTGTGAGCTCTCCTAATGTCTATGGTCCTTAGCTATTCAAAACTTAAGTAGTCCATATTATACATATTATATATATATTCCATGTATATATTATTTTAGAGAGAGAGTACTCATGGAAGTGGGGGAGAGAGACAGAGAGTGTGAGAGAGAGAATGCCAAGCAGGCTCCATGCCCAGTACAGAGCCTGACACGGGACTTATGCCTTGACCCTGGGATCATGAACTGAGCTGAAAATCAAGAGTTGGACACTCAAACGACTGAACCACC
The DNA here is from genome assembly GCF_003009895.1 of Hyaena hyaena. Lineage (NCBI taxonomy): Eukaryota > Metazoa > Chordata > Mammalia > Carnivora > Hyaenidae > Hyaena > Hyaena hyaena. The sequence continues at coordinate 3,143 of NW_024082960.1, read as the reverse complement.
CCAAACTTAGCTGTTCCAAATGTGCTAACCCATACTTGGCCTTTCAGATTTCATTAAGATGGGGGTGCCTGGCTGGTGCAGTCAGTGGAGCATGTGACTCCTGATCTCGGGGTCGTGAGTTCAAGCCCCGTATTGGGCGTGGAGCCTCGTTGAAAAAAGAAAAAAGAATTCGTTAAAATGTCAGCTGATGCCACTTGTGTGGCAGCCTCGTTTTTCCCTCTGCTGGCCAAGGATGAAAGAGATCATGTGTGGTCACCCTGGAACTCATTTTACTTGCTTCCCCTGTGACTTCAGATTTCAGTTGCGCTCAAGATATGTTCTGTTTTTACAAATTACCCAGTGTTTTCTCATTGTTAGAGTGGAAGTGATATTCTTTTGCACCTTTCTCCATTCTGAGTGGAAGTACAGTCTTGTGTATATATCATTAATTTTTTTTTTTACCATAAATTCCTAGAAGTGCAATTGGAACAAAGGACCTTCACGAGCACATTTTTCAGCCTTCTTTGTGCATATGGCTCAATTGCTGTTGGGAGAATTTTGAACACATGCTTCCTTCAGCTACTCCTATAATAGTCCAGCATTATACTTTCCATATCAAAAAAAGCTATCCATTTACTAAGATGTGTATGAGCTCGACTAAAAAGCTTTATCGTTTGAGCTGAGAAAAGATGTCTTTAAAAAACAGGTAGATGGTTCTAAACTAATGGGAAGGACAATATGCTGGTCCTGTCATCATTAAAACGCTTGCTGATGAGATTCTTTGGGGACTTCCGTCCTCAAACCTTCTGAGAGAACGTGTAAAGATCACCTTACGCGAACTTCTGTCTTATGGGAAAGAGTGTTTCCTTGAAATGCCAACATAACTGAGATGAGCTAATGCCTCAGAACGTAACTGGAAACATAGGGGGAAATAATGAGTTGATCGTGGGGGAAGAAGAAAGCTCAGTTGGTGTCCGGATGTTACAGTTTGGCTAGATATCCAAATCTACTAGCTTTCAAGCCATTTCCTCTTACTGCTTTATGTCTCGGAAGCTGTTGAGATCATCTCGGAAAACACATTGGCAACCCCGGGCTCTGGCCCCAGATCCCTACATGATCCGCCCTCCGCTCGCCCTTTCTTTGCCATCTGAGGGCAGAGGCATCCTCTACCCTCTGATCAAGACATATGTACTGGGGCCAGGAGGGAACTAGGCCTCCACTCTGCCGCGCCTGGCTAACACCAGGGCCAGTATGGAATGATTAGAAAGGCGGGGCGCCTGGGTGGCTTAGTCGGTTAAACGTCAGACTTTCACTTAGGTCATGATCTCGCGGTTTGTGGGTTCGAGCCCCGCGTCGGGCTCTGTGCTGACTGCCAGCTCAGAGCCTGGAGCCTGTTTCAGAGTCTGTGACTCCCTCTCTCTCTGACCCTCCCCTGCTCACGCTGTCTCTCTCTCTCTCTTTCCTAGAAGTAAATAAAGCATTAAAAAATTAAAAAAAAAAAAAAGAAAGGCATTGCCTCACATCTTACCCTGGCTCTTGTTGCTTCCGGATGGTGCTTAAAGGCAGACCAGTGGACCTGAGGAGGTTGCACAGTCAAAGTGAGGCTGATCCACAATCTGCAGCGCTCAGGGCAGCCAAGCATTAGAGGGGGACTTGGGTGCTTTGGCAGTGGACGTGGCAATGGCCTCTCAGCCCGGACAGACCAGGACGATTGGTCCTCTTACTGCATTCCCTCCCCCCCTTCTGTCTGCAGACCGTACTGTTCCTTCCCCGCCCTCATGTTGTCCTTGCCATTCAGTTTAGGGGGAAGAAGTGGGATGCCTGTCAGCGGGGAGAATATATCCTGGATTTTCTAAGTATTTCCTTAAAGGAGGCTGAAAAAAAGGACACAACCCAGAAATGACAGAGTTTAAACTGAATTGATAAGGTTAGTTTTTCTGTCTTCAGTAATAGGACGTCTAGAGCTAAGTTGAATATTGACACATATGTAGGGGCGTCTGGGTGACTCTGTCAGTTAAGCATCCAACTCTTGATTTTGGCTCAGGTCACGATCTTGCGGTTTGTGACTTTGAGCCCCACATCGGGCTCTGTGCTGACAGTGTGGAGCCTGTTTGGAATTCTTTGTCTCTCTCTTCTGTCTCTCTCTCTCAAAAATAAATAAATAAACATTTAAAAAATATTTACACATATGTAATTGTTTCTGAAATTCATATCTACAATACAAGACTAAGAGTTTTCTTCTTTCAGTACACATTGCAATCCATCTAACAGCTGACCAGAGATTTTTCTTTGGGTTCTGGGCAAGTTGCAGACCTTATTAGCTTCAGCTTCTTCTTCTTCTTTTTTTTTTTTTTTAATGTTTTATTTATTTGTGTGAGAGAGAGAGACAGTTTCAGAGCAAGGGAGGGTCAGAGAGAAAGGGAGATACAGAATCTGAAACAGGCCACAGGCTCTGAGCTAGCTGTCAGCACAGTGCCCGATGTGGGGCTCGAACCCACAAACCATGAGATCATGACCTGAGCCAAAGTTGGACGCTTAACTGACTGAGCCACCCAGGCGCCCCTAGCTTGAGCTTTTAAAGCATCTGGGTTCTACCTTTTGCACTGTTGGTGGGAATGCAAACTGGTGCAGTCACTCTGAAAAACAGTATGGAGTTTCCTCAAAAAATTAAAAATAACACTACCGTTTGACCCAGAAATTGCACTACTAGGTATTTCTCCAAAAGATTTTAAAAGGCTGACCTGAAGGCCACATGCAGCCCAATGTTTATAGCAGCACTATCAGCAATAGCCAAATTATGGAAAGAGCCCAAATGTCTATTGACTGATGAACGGATAAAGAAGATGTGGGGTGTCTGTGTACACACACACGCACACGCATTCACACACACATACACACACACACAGCAGAATATTATACTACTTAGGGATCAAAAAGAATGCAGTCTTGGCATTTGCAACAATGTGGACGGAACTAGAATGGATTATGCCAAGTGAAATAAGTCAGAGAAAGACAAATATCGTATGCTTTTTTTTTTTATTTTTTTTTTATTTTTTTTTTTTTACAAATAGTTTATTGTCAAATTAGTTTCCACATAACACTCAGTGCTCATCCCCAAAGTGCCCTCCTCCATGCCCATCCCCCCTCCCCCCCACATCCCTCAG